>NC_134359.1:13583523-13767485 GCF_048569485.1 Anomaloglossus baeobatrachus | reverse complement strand
TTCTTGAAGTGTTTGGGCCATTGTCCTGCTGGAGACCCCTGACCTAGGACTATACCCGGTTTTCTGACACTGGGCTCTACATTGCCACCCAGAATCCTCTGTAATCTTCAGATTTCATGATGTCTTGCACATACTCAGGTCCCCAGTGCCAGAGGAGGCAGAACAACCCAAACTATCTCTGTCCTCCACCATGTGTGCCTGTAGGTGCTCTGGTCTTTACTTTGTAGGCCTCATTCCAGTTTCAGTAAACAGTAGAATAATGTGCTTTACCATAAAGCTCTATCCTGGTCTCAATTGTCAACAAGACACTTACCCAGGAGGATTTTGGTTACTCACGTACATTTTGACTTTTTTCTGTCTCTGTGTCAGCAGTGGGGTCCTCCTGGGTCTCCTCCATAGCGTTTCATGTCATTCAGATCTGGACAGATAGTTCTTGCTGACAGTGATGCCCCTGATCCTGCAGGACAGCTTGAATTTCTTTGGAACTTGTTTAGGTCTTATCCACCATCTGGACTATCCTGTGTTACAATCGTCCATCAGTTTTTCCTAGTTGTCCACTTCCAAGGAGATTATCTACAGTGCCATGGGTTGAAAACTTCATGATTATGTTGTGCACCATGTGTGGAGACACGGGGCTCAGTGGGCGCTCTCGTCCACTAAAACCCGCCGCCTTTAGAAAGACAGCGTGGCTCAGGGCTCATACCAACTGAACGCCGGCCTCCTCAACCGTGGGCGTAACACTACTCAGACAACACAGGGTGAGGGAACCACAATAATTAGACTTTATTGGATCCCCAAACAATTAACAGCACATAACACATAATCAGCAAAACACACAAATGTAACAGGCAACAGAGTCTCACCCTTCCGCTGGCTCACCAGGGATTTAGAATGTCCATGCCTCACAGGTTTCAAGCTGTCTGAGGTCTGCAAAGTCTGTAACAGGTGACAACTGTCCCAACCTGAGTGTCCTCCTTAGGTAGTCCTGGTTTGATGTTAAAATCCTGGCAGCCGGAGTCGAAATCCCTAGGCTGTGGATATGGTCTCCAACCGGGTCCGGAGTCCCTAGATTGAAGCCATAAGATATCCTGATCCTCTAGTCAGCTCCAAAGAGCTTAGACTGGATCCATCAGCATCCATCATCAACCCCTGGTGGCTTAAAGAAGTCCTTTTTATAGCCACAACCTTCCACTTGGATACACTGCGTCCTCATTGATTGGTTGGACAAGATTGCTTCTCCCTTTGGAGGAATTTCAAGCTGCATGGACAATGTTCATTTAAATGATGTGCATAGAAAGACTGAGGGTGTACATGTAAACTGGGAGTCACCGACTAGACAATGGCTACTAAGGTAATTACATTATCAATACACAACTACAATACAATGGTTACTGGAAATGTCTGGAGAACAATACGTCTAGCTTTCAGTGGCAACACAATTACATTGAGTCAACAAGAGTCTTGTAAAAACAATGAGGGACTTCTCCCCCATCTATAGACAATCTATCATGCTGTCTGGCTGGATTTTAAGAAACTTTAACCCATGAGAGTCCATGTCGTCACACCGTGGACAAAGGAACATCAAGATCTCCGGAGATGGACTTGTAGCCTAGAGATTGTGGATATTTTTCAACAATTTTGGTTCTCCAGTCCTCAGACAGTTCTCTTCTCCTCTCTCTGTTCTCCATGCTTAATGCGGCACACACAGACACACAATGCAGACTGAGACAACTTCTCCCTTTTTTATCTGGTTTCAGGTGTGATTTTCATATTGCCCACACCTGTTACTCCCTACAGGCAGCTTTGAATAAGCAAAACATGCTTAAAACAAAGATATTTACCCACAAATTCAGAAAGGCAAACAATTTTTGGGGGTCTTTTTTGGGTGAAATTATGTCCAATTATTTTTTTTTCTCTGTTTTTTTTTATTTTGTATTATTCCAATAGTCACAAAGGAAATAAACCTGTGTATAACAAAATGTGTAAGTGCAATAATTTTCTGCAAGAAATATTTTATTTTCTGGGCAATGTCAAGGTGCTAACACTTTCGTCCATGAGTGTATGTATCTCTCATACACACATTGCTATGGAGTAATCTACATAAAACGTGACACTTTAGCACACAAGCGCTCAGGTTCGCCGTCATGACTTCATGTTTGTTTTGTGGTTGGGATTAGAGCTTTGTAAGAAAACCCATTGTTTAGTATAGTCTGTGTCTGGCTGTTCTTTACATTACACCAAAGAAGAGTTCTCATATTACCCCCACGATATCAGTTCCATGGTAGAGCGGAGTGATCTCAGGTATTTCATGCAAATATATAATATGTTCCCAGATAAAGAGTGACGGCAACCTCTGCCACCACTAATTACACAAGGAAGACTATCATGGCCAGCCATCCAATGGAACTGTAATTACCAGCCATAAAGTGCTAGATATCAGCACAAATAGGAAACATGGCTACATCTATTCAAATGTATTCTTCTATTCTAAAAAATAATAAATGAATAGTATATACTGCTCCTATGTACAAGAATATAACTACTATAACACTACCCCTATATACAAGAATATAACTACTATAATACTGCTCCTATGTACAAGAATATAACTACTATAATACTGCCCCCTACGTACAAGAATATAACTACTATAATACTGCTCCTATGTACAAGAATATAACTACTATAATACTGCTTCTATGTACAAGAATATAACTACTATAATACTGCCCCCTATGTACAATAATATAACTACTATAATACTGCCCCAATGTACAAGAATATAACTACTATAATACTGCTCCTATATACAGGAATATAACTACTATAATACTGCCCCCTACGTACAAGAATATAACTACTATAATACTGCTCCTATGTACAAGAATATAACTACTATAATACTTCTCCTATGTACAAGAATATAACTACTATAATACTGCTCCTATGTACAAGAATATAACTACTATAATACTGCCCCTATGTACAAGAATATAACTACTATAATACTGCCCTATGTACAAGAATATAACTACTATAATACTGCCTCTATGTACAAAAATATAACTACTATAATACTGCTCCTATGTACAGGAATATAACTACTATAATACTGCTCCTATATACAAGAATATAACTACTATAATACTGCTCCTATGTACAAGAATATAACTACTATAATACTGCTCCTATATACAAGAATATAACTGCTATAATACTGCCCCCTACGTACAAGAATATAACTACTATAATACTGCTCCTATGTACAGGAATATAACTACTATAATACTGCTCCTATATACAAGAATATAACTACTATAATACTACTCCTATGTACAAGAATATAACTACTATAATACTGCTCCTATATACAAGAATATAACTGCTATAATACTGCCCCCTACGTACAAGAATATAACTACTATAATACTGCTCCTACGTACAAGAATATAACTACTATAATACTGCCCCCTATGTACAAGAATATAACTACTATAATACTGCTCCTATGTACAAGAATATAACTACTATAACACTGCTCCTATGTACAAGAATATAACTACTATAATACTGCTCCTATGTACAAGAATATAACTACTATAATACTGCTCCTATGTACAATAATATAACTACTATAATACTGCCCCTATGTACAAGAATATAACTACTATAATACTGTCCCTATGTAGAAGAATATACCTACTATAATACTGCTCCCTAGGGTCACTAGGGACAGGGGAGCTTAAACTGGCCTCAGGCTAGGGCAAGCTTGGCTGACCTTGATCCAAAAGATACTTCTAAAGGTGATGATGTTTGGGCCACCTTCCTTGCCCTAGCTCCTGTACAGTGGTGGACCAGTGCCCCCTCCCTCCACCCAGGAGACTGCCAGGACAGGAGGGATCAATCCAACACAAATAAACAGACAGAGAAAACCAAAACTCAAACTCCCAGCAATCACTCACAGAGGTATAGACAATACATGATCAGGAGGAAACCAAAGGAAGAAAGGAAATTATCAGACAACAAGAGAATTTCCTCAGCACACCAAACAGCTCATAGGAGTCTGTATCTGACATTCCTAAAAGTGTGAAATGACGGTAGAATATGGGGTGAAAGTGTCGCCAAACTGTGGAGCGACGGCTAAGAGCAGGAGGATGAACGCACGAGGTCCAGACAAGAAGCCGATTATCTCTGCAAAGAACCGGAAGGAAAGACTTGAATTTACCAAAGAGGAAACCCATGGGAGAGAAACAGATCGGTCTAAGGAGTTGTGGTCGGATGAATCCAAGGTCAATCTGTTTGGTAGTGATGGCAGCATTATATGTATACCACCCAACTGGAAAACAGAATGATGAAAGGTACCAAACACCTACAGTGAAGCATGGTGGAGGCAATGTCATGGTTTGAGGAGGCTTTTTCTACATCTGCCAATGGCCCCTGCATAGAATTGATGGAAATATGAATGCTGCCATGTACAAGGATATACTGGAGAATGTACTGCCGCCACATGCAAACACCAAAGTAGACAGAGGCTGGAAATTCCAGCAAGACAATGATCCTAAGCAGTCATCCAATTTAGTAAAAAATTGGTTAGCAAAGAAAAATGTTCACCTCTTGCAATGGCCGAGCCGATCCCCTGATTTAAACACCATAGAGCACCATGGGATGAGTTAGGGGACGAGTTGGGGCCCAGACCCAGAGCAATAAAGAGGAATGGTTTGCAGATTTGAAAATGGAGTGGAGCAAGATCCCTCAAGACGTCTTGAAGACCCGAGTGGCTTCAATGCCTCATCCGTGAAGAGCAGTAATATGACGAGACGTTGTGCTACAAAATACTAAGTTATAGCAAACAATGAATTACTCTCGATGTTGTGATCAATAAATAGGAAATGCAAAACGTTTATCAGTCAATTTTATTTAATTAAATGACTGGAACGATATTCAGAAGCATTTGGGTAAAATTAAGGTCTCGTTTGACGACAACTTCATGCACTTTCAATAAATCTCCGGGAAAATGGAAACAACCAGACAGAAGGAATCGCTGCAAAAAATGCTGAACCTTTGCTCGTTACTGTACGTACACTGGAATGATACTTTCCCTAAGTATAATAATATGTTAGATAGATTTGGAATCCCAGCCTTTAGATTTCGCACTTTCTTAGTTCTCATGATGTCAGCCTTTCAGCAAAATAAATATATCACATCGTCTCACCTATTGCCAGTCCATTTCTCACTATTTGTCCAAAATTTCCTGGAATAGTGACGGGATATTAATGTTGTAATGTAGCAAAGCAAAACTCACGACCCCGTAATGTGCTATAACTGAAGAGCAGCCCATGAGCAGAAATAGAGGATCCAGATCTGACATAATGCTAGAACTGGTTCTGTACAGCCTCAGATTCGGACCCCTGGAACCGTCCAGGAACGACACAGAGAAACGCAAATTATTGCCAAATAATGATGTCTATAATCGTAAAATGTAATTCACACTTGGAAGAAGAATAGAAACTGATTTGTTCTGAGTTTCATCTCTATCTCAGAAGATGAAATGTCCCAAAATACAAGAATGTGATGGTGAAGATGGATGGATAATAGATAGAGGGATAGATAGATAGATAGATAGATAGATAGATAGATAGATAGATAGATAGAGGGATAGATAGAGGGATAGATAGATAGATAGATAGATAGCTAGAGGGATAGATAGATAGATAGATAGATAGAGGGATAGATAGATAGAGGGATATATGATAGCTAGATAGATAGATAGATAGATGGATAGATAGATAGATAGATAGATAGATAGATAGAGGGATATATGATAGCTAGATAGATAGATAGATGGATAGAGGGATAAATAGATAGATAGATAGATAGAGGGATAGATAGATAGATAGATAGATAGAGGGATAGATAGATAGATAGAGGGATAGATAGATGGATAGAGGGATAAATAGATAGATAGATAGATAGATAGATAGAGGGATAGATAGAGGGATAGATAGATACATAAATAGATACATAGAGAGATATATGATAGATAGAGGGATAGATAGATAGATAGATAGATAGATAGAGGGATAGATAGAGGGATAGAGGGATAGATAGAGGGATAGATAGATAGATAGATAGATAGAGGGATAGATAGATAGATAGATAGATAGAGGGATAGATAGATAATAGAGAGATAATAGATAGATGGATAGATAGATAGATAGATAATAGAGAGATAATAGATAGATGGATAGAGTCGTGGCAAAAAGTGTTTACATCCTTGAAATTGTTCCAAAAAATGAAATATTTTTCCCAGAAAATAATTGCAGTTACTCGGGTTTATTTCTCCTTTGTGTGCACTGGAGCAGCAGAATAAAACCAGGGAAAACATGCACATTGGACACCGAACCCTAAAAATGGGCCGCACAGAATTGTTGTCCCCCTCATCCTAATAATTGGCTGCGCCCTTTACCCTTTGGAATAAATCCCTTCCATCAGTCGCCTCCTGTCCCCGTCCACAGCTTCTTCCTCCTCTCTCCTGGAATCTCAGACTCTTTTTTATAAATGTCGCCAGGTCTCTCATATCTGAAGGCGTCTCCTCTTCTCTCCTCTCCTCTTCTCTCCTCTTCTCTCCTCTCCTCTCCTCTTCTCTCCTCTTCTATTCTCTCTTCTCTTCTCCCAATTTTCAGATCTCTCCACAGGTGTGAATGGCATTTAGATCTGGACACATTGCAGCCTCTTCAGATCTCTCCAGCACTTTTTTTTTCCATCCATTTCCGCGGCTTCTTGATGTGTTTGGGGTCATTGTACTGTTGGAAAACCCCTGACCTAGGATGCACCCCCAGTTTTCTGACACTGGGCACTACATTGCCACCCAGAATCCTTTGATAATCTTCAGATATCATGATATCTTGCACATACTTAGGTCCCCAGTGCCAGAGGAAGTAAAACAGCTCAAATCATCTCTGACCTCCACCATGTGTGACTGTAGGTGCTGTGTTCTTTGCTTTGTAGGCCTCATTCCATTTTTGGTAAACAGTAGAATTATGTGCCTTACCAAAAATCTGTATCTTGGCCTCATCTGTCCACGAGACACTTTTCTAGAAGGATTTTGGTTTCTCACGTACATTTTGGCTCCGTTATGTCTCGGTGTCAGCAGTAGGGTCCTCTGGGGTCTCCTCCATAGCGTTTTATGTCATTCAGATGTGGACAGATAGTTTACGCTGACACTGATGCCCCCTGAGCTGCAGGACTGCCTGAATTTTTCTAAACCTTGATTGGGACTTATCCACCATCCAGACTATCCTACATTACAACCTTTCATCAATTTTTCTCTGCCGTCTACGTCCAGGGAAATTAGCTTCAGTGCCATGGGGTGTAAACTTCTGGATTATGTTGCACACTGTGGATAAAGGAACATCAAGATCTCTGGAGATGGACTTATAACCTTGAGATTGTTGATATTTTTCACCAATTTTGGTTCTCCAGTCCTCAGATAGTTCTCTTCTCCTCTTTCAGACTGAGTAAACTTCTCTCCTTTTTATCTGGTTTCAGGTGTGATTTCCATATTGCCCACACCTGTTATTTGCCACAGCTGAGTTTGAATGAGCATCACAAACTTGTAACAAAGTTGTTTACCCAAAATTTTGGAAAGGTGCCAACAATTTTAAGAGCACTAGTACTTTTGGCCATGACTGTAGATAGATTGTATGCAAAACTGTTTTTTTGAGGTGGTCAAAAATGAGTTTTCTAGTGGAAACTTCTGCTCCTTTTGGGTTTTGGATGAGTTTTTCATTTCCTGGAGAAATTTTGAAGAGTTTTTGTAACATTTTTACAGCCTTTTGATCGAGCAATGCCTAGTTTGGAACAATATTAAAAATCAAGATTCCTCAGTGGTTGATACCTTAATGGCTAACTGAAAAGACAGTAACAACCAATTTTCCAGATGATTCAGGTCTCTTCATCAAGAAAAGCAGATGTGTGTTGTCTCTAAAGTTGCTATGTAATGTCATCTTTTCAGTTCTCCATTAAAAAGTATCAATTTTTAATATTTCTTTATATATTGGCTAAGAAGATACAAAGATATAGTGTGGAACAGATTCCATCTGGAGCCACACATTTTTTTCCCCACAACGCACTTTTCAAAACCTGAAGAGGAAAAAAAAACACTTAAAAGACTGAACATAAAGAATAAAGAGGTTATACGGCAGAAATGAGTTTTTGCTTTGCTTTTTAAGGCCAGTGTGTGTTACCTCTACCAGTGAATGTGGTGTCACATTTTAGGGAGAACATTTAATTTGATAATGTATTTTTTTTTCTGTTGTTTATTTTTTTTACAAAATTTAAAAACTTTCATATAAATAACTCTGGGACATTTGGGACCAAAGGGTTAATAAAATGCAGACTCCGTCCTTTGTGTTGGACGCACAAGTGACAGGTGGATGACGTCGCTGCTCAGACAGGGCGAAGTCATGAAGGTATCATTTGATACAGCGGCAGACAAGATATTAGTTTTCAGGGAACTATTCAAATGTTTTGATAGTCGTCAATGCGGCCAGGAGCGGAGGGGGACGAGGGAAAGGTGCCCGCAGGTGAACACGAAGAAAAAAACACTCCGAGATCATAATATCATGTGAAACGCGCGGGGTTCGTCCTGTGTTTAGTGTCTGTATTATTATTTCATGTGTCAAGTTATTATTATTTATCTTTGTAATTTTTTTTTACTTTACCTTTATGTTTATTTGAGCGCATTTTATTTACAAAATATTGGAGAGATACATTTTCCTTTTTTAATATACATCTATAGATACACATCTCCTATGCTCCTATGTCAACTCTTCCTGCCAGTGATCAGTGTTGTCATGGGGGCACTAAGTCTGGCTTATTTGCTGACCCACTTGTCAGATTTAGAAATGACTTTAATGAGGATGGGGGTCGTAGTCATGTGCCGTTTGCTGTTGGGGGTGATAATCCGTGCAGCACTTCCCTCTCCTGGGGAAAACACAAGGCTGGAAAGAATTCACCCAAATGTCAAGAGGAGGGCACGGTAGAGGGAACGCCAGGTCCTCTCCCCCGAGGGGCACTACCTGCTATCATAATGGAGGGGCCCACTTTGCTGTTTCGTTATGGGGCGCACTCTCTTCTATGTACACTGTTGCCTGTCACTATGATAACACTTCCTATCCTGTGCTCTGGTGGTCCCTTGCTATGGCCACATTTATTAATATCTGTATCATTTCATGTTGCGTTGACACATAGATCCTTACCCAAACTCAATAAATATTCACATCCTAACTAGACTGAATAGTTGCAGATGAATGTGTGCCTATGTGTGGATATTGATGCTGAAGTGCTTCTGAACTGGCACAGAAGAGTTGTCATAGGGACGCAGGAGAAGGGAGCTGAACAGGTGAACCAAGGCTAAGCTAAAACTGTGGAATGATGGAAACTGATGGAGTTAATGATTCCGCACAATTTCCTCTAACCTCCATAGTAATCCTAAAATGTCCCGCTCTATCTGATCTGAAGGTGCGCACAGAGGGACTGCCATATAGCGGATCACATTATATGGCACTGTTATGTCACATACTTGGCAAAATGTGAGAGTGGACATTAAGGAAATATTTTTTCCATGACCTGCTCTCCATTTAAAAAGCTGCAACAAAAAGCCAATAAAGACCAAAGAGCAGACCCCTAGATACAACCATAGACCCCAGCTCAGCCCTGTATACAGACACTGGAGCCCCTAAATAAAACATACAGACCTCAGCCCAGCTCTTCATATAGACATGAGACCCCCAAATGACAATCCACATCCCACGCCAGACCCTCCTTCTCAAGATCGGACTGGGGTGTTTGGGGCTCCTTCGGGGAACTGACCCAGGACCCCCCCTCTCCGCCTAGAGCTATATGCACATACCTGTTAGCCGCTATCCATGTTTTAGTGGCGCATCAACTGTAAGACGCAGGCGGCTCCGGCACATCTCCTGCGCACACCAAAACTGCAACGTACAATGTAGTTTGCATAAAAATTAGCAACAAGTTATCACCAATTCATAGGATCAGTGATAACTTATTAATATTGGAATCCGACCATTGGAAACTGCTCCAATCAGAAGGACAAGGCACTGCTATCCCCATTATAAAATGCAGCAGCGGCAGGTGGGATGTGTGACCGCAGCTCCATTCATCCTCTTTGGGGCTTCCAAAAAAAGCCAAATACAGCGCTTGCAGCCACTGATGGAGTATATGGATCTGGGGTCAAATCAAACATGAGCTCCTGTCTAATGGGGATAAAAGTTCCAGATGCTGCCGATTGTTGCGGGTCTCAGCATTTGGACCCCCTTTAATCAGTAAGCTATCACTTATCCTTTGGAGAAGCGATTACTTTTTTTCACTGGAAAACCCCTGAAAGTGCATCTCTGTATAATAGCCACAGAACAGGGTGGGGTTAAATTTCCAAGTGGTTAATCTCTAATGGAAATAAATTATCTTCTCCTAATCAATATCAGAGAGAACAAGTGACCTCCATACATAACACAATGCACTATACCAAGACCAACAATACCACATACAAGGGAGAAATACCATCACACCATGACCAGATCACATATTACCCACTACAGTCATTAATACTATATACAAGCGAGAAATACCACCAAACCATGACCAGACCACATATTTGCACTACATAGTAACCGAATAATGCCACATACAGGGTACAAATACCGCCACCCCATGACCAGACCACATTGCAATGATCACATAATATCACATACAAGGGACAAATACCACCACATCGTGACCAGACCACATATTACCACTTCAGTGATCGAATAATGTGACATACAAAAGAGAAATACAAGAAAAGAGAAAACGTTTTCAGCTCACCCGATCCACATGGAAACCATTGGGAGGATGGTGCACGGATGGAAGTCAGCCAAACTATAATCGAGTAAAAGGAGAAATCCAGCATCCAAGTCCGAAGCTATGATAAAATTCCCGTTTATTGAAAATTTTTAAAAATGTTTTGCAGGTTCTAGGATTGGATTCGGACTAAGAGTGCTAGTCACTCGAAACGCGTACCATGTTTCACTACCATATGGTTTTTATTATGTAGAACCTGCAAAAAATTTTCAATAAACGGGAATTTTAACATATCTTCGGACATGGATGCTGGATTTCTCCTTCTAAAAGAGAAATACCCCCACACCATGATACCACATAATACCACAACATAGTGAAAAATAATGCCACATACAGGGGACAAATACTGCCACGCCATGACCAGACCACATTACCACTGCAGTGACCAAATAATACCACAAACAAGTGACAAATACCACCGAACCATGACCAGACCACATATTGCCACTGCAGTGATTGAATAATACTACATACAAGAGAGAAATACCACTACCCCATGACCAGATCACATATCACCACCACATAGTGACCAAATCTTTTTCTCCAGCACCAGACAATCTTTTTGTGCTGCCTTGTGCTCACTATCTGCTCTGCTCCTTGAAATTCTCCACCTGGCTATAGGGAGGTGTGGCCGGTCTCTGCAGGAACTTAACCCTGCCGTGTCCTGTAGAGAATTGGTTCCTTAGCCAATCCTGTGCTAGCAAGACCTTTATTAGGCAGCTCCTCCCACCTCTCTTTGCCCGATCATTGGTTCCTAGTTGCCTGTCTGGTGCATGTTTGTTCTGTCTCTTCAGTTATTAACCTGGCTTATAAACCCATACTGTCTGACCTCTCTGATCCTGACCTCGGTTTGTACTCTTTTCCGGTGCCACCTGCCCTAAACCTTAGATCATTGGACTACGCTTATGTCTCGCCTTCCTTGCGCCTTGTTCCCGCACCTCTAACACTGCGGTCAGCTGCTGCAGTCATAGGGACTATTCTGGAGTGGTACCTGGTGTCTATCTGCAGCCCAGTCCATTCTCACCATCAGAGGCTCCAGTGAAGACCTGGTAGACACCTAGTTATGCCCCTCCAAGATAAACCCGGCCTGTGGTGGAGTGGGTCTACACCAACCACCGTTACAGTTTGAAGATGGGAATATCATGATATGCGGCTGTTTTTCAGCAGACGGCAGTGGAGAACTTCATATCATTAAAGGAAGGGTGAATGGACAAATGTACAGAGACATTCCTGATAAATATCTGTTCCATCTACCAGGATGATGAAGATGAAATGAGGGAGGACATTTCAGCAGACAATGATCCCAAACACACGGCCGAGGACACTACCAACTGGTGTCAGAGAAAGAGAAAATAAATCTGCTAGAATGGCCGAGCCGATCACCAGAGCTGAATCCAATAGAAATTGTCTGGAAGGAACTAAAGCTCAGAGTTCATAGAAGAAGCCGGGCCCTGCAGGATGTGAGGAGTGTGTGTGGAAGAATGGGCCAAAATCCACCTGAGCAATGCAGGCGACTAGTGTCTCCATACAGGATGTGAGGAGTGTGTGTGGAAGAATGGACCAAAATCCACCTGAGCAATGCAGGCGACTGGTATCTCCATACAGGATGTGAGGAGTGTGTGTGGAAGAATGGACCAAAATCCACCTGAGCAATGCAGGCGACTAGTGTCTCCATACAGGATGTGAGGAGTGTGTGTGGAAGAATGGACCAAAATCCACCTGAGCAATGCAGGCGACTAGTGTCTCCATACAGGATGTGAGGAGTGTGTGTGGAAGAATGGGCCAAAATCCACCTGAGCAATGCAGGCGACTAGTGTCTCCATACAGGATGTGAGGAGTGTGTGCGGAAGAATGGGCCAAAATCCACCTGAGCAATGCAGGCGACTAGTGTCTCCATACAGGATGTGAGGAGTGTGTGCGGAAGAATGGGCCAAAATCCACCTGAGCAATGCAGGCGACTAGTGTCTCCATACAGGATGTGAGGAGTGTGTGTGGAAGAATGGACCAAAATCCACCTGAGCAATGCAGGTGACTAGTGTCTCCATACAGGATGTGAGGAGTGTGTGCGGAAGAATGGACCAAAATCCACCTGAGCAATGCAGGCGACTGGTATCTCCATACAGGATGTGAGGAGTGTGTGCGGAGGAATGGGCCAAAATCCACCTGAGCAATGCAGGCGACTGGCATCTCCATACAGGATGTGAGGAGTGTGTGCGGAAGAATGGGCCAAAATCCACCTGAGCAATGCAGGCGACTAGTGTCTCCATACAGGATGTGAGGAGTGTGTGTGGAAGAATGGGCCAAAATCCACCTGAGCAATGCAGGCGACTGGTATCTCCATACAGGAGGCGTCTGGAAGCTTCATCACCAACAAAGGTGAATGTTCCAAGTATTAAATACTTTTCAGTAATGTGTTCAATACTTTTTTCCCTGTATCATTTCTCAATATCACATATAATTTACAAAGATCTATGATTTGATTTCTTTGCCTGTTTGGATTGGATGGGTTGTTATCGACATCTGGTGATAAGTTCATGTCAATAGCAGCTTTAGAAATATATTTACTTTGAAAATTAGTGCTGTGTTCAATACTTATTTCAGCCATTGTACCTGTTCAGCAATAATACATCTCTTCTAGATAAGACGGTGGAGTCACCTTGGGCTCAGCATTATTACTCCTCTTGTAGAAGAGATAGTGGAGTCACCATAGGTTCAGATACACCTGTTCAGCAAAAATACTGCATTTGTAAAATGATTCAAGGGGACTACATGGGCTTAGATACATCTTTTTAATATGTACGCTCCTCTTCTAGAAGAGTCGGGTACAACATGAGCTTAGATACAATATCTTCTTTTAATAGAGACAAAGGGGATAACATGAGATTAGATTCACCTGTTCAGAATTGCAACATTTGTCCTAGAACAGTCAATGGAGACACCAAAGACTTGTGTGCATCTTTTCAGCCTTTATTCTCCATTTATTCTCCTCCTCCATCAGATGGGGACACCATTTTCTTAGATACACCTGTTCCTCAAAAATACTCTATATGACAGAGGAGACACCATGGAATCAGCTGTACTGTGTTGTTGCACCTCTTTTAGTTTAGACAGAAATAAAACCATTGGATTAGATACAAGTTCGACAAAGACACTTAATTTCTAAAAGAACTGGGGACACCATGGGCTTAGATGTTCATCTATTTATTGTCATCTACTGTGTTTTCTCTTTTTAAATCATAAAGACAAAAAACATCCAAATGACCCTGATGAAAAGTTCCCATACCCCAATTCTTAATACCATGTATTGCCCCCTCTAACATCAATGACAGCTTGAAGTCTTTTTTAATAGTTGTGGATGAGGCTCTTTATTTTCTCAGATGATAAAGCCGCCCAATCTTCTTGGTCAGATGGTAAAGCCGCCCATTTTTCTTGGTCAGATTGTAAAGCTGCCCATTCTTCTAAGCCCCTCCAGTTCCTGTAAATTCTTGGGCTTTTTTGCATGAACTGCGCTTTACTTGAGTTCTCCCCAGAGTGGTTCAATGATATTGAGGTCAGGAGACTGAGATGGCTACTCCAGAACCTTCACTCTGTTCTGCTGTAGCCAATGACAGGTTGACTTGGCATTGTGTTTTGGATCATTGTCATCTTGGAACGTCCAAGTATGTCCCATGCGCAGCTTCCAGGCTCATGAGTGCAAATTTTCCTCCAGTATTTGCTGATAACGTGCTGCATTCATCTTTTCTTCTGACCAAGTTTCCTGTGCCTTTGTAACTCCCACATCCCCACGTCATCAGTGATCCACCTCCATGCTTTACAGTAGGAATGGTGTTCCTTTCATCATAGGCCTTGTTGACACCTCACCAAATATAACGTTTATGGTTGTGGCCAAAAAGTTAGATTTTGGTCTCATCACTCCAAATTACCTTGTTCCAGAAGTTTGGAGGCTTTTGCCTCTGTGCTGTTTGGCGTATTGTAGGTGAGATACTTTGTGGCATTTGCGCAGTAATGGCTTTCTTCTGGAGACTCGACCATACAGACCATTTTTTCTTCCAGTGTCTCCTTATTGTGCATCTCGAAACAGTCACACCACTAGTTTTCCATAAGTCCTGCATTTCAGCTGATGTTATTTGTGGGTTTTTCTTTGCATCCTGAACAATATTCTTGGCAGTTGTGGCCGATATTTTTGTTGGTCTACCTGATCATTGTTTGGTTTTTACAGAGCCTCTGATTTTCCATTTGTTAATCACAGTTTGAACACTGCAGACTTTCATTATCAATTCCTTGGACATATTTTTGTATCCCTTTCCTGTTTTATGCAGGTCAACTATCTTTTCCTGTAGATCCGTTGACAATTCTTTAGCTTTCCCCATGACTCACAATCCAGAAACATCAGTGGCCAGAGGAAAGTTGCCAGAGTCTGTCTGGACCCCAGAACCTCACTCAGCTTTTATGCACACACAGTGATCACAAGCAAACAGGTCACAGGTGAGTATGTCACCTTTATTAGCCATTCACACCCATTTGTGTCACCTTCTGTGCATGTTATCAGGTCACAAACACCAGGGTGTGAGAACTTTTCATCATGGTCACTTGGAGGTTTTTGGTTGTCGTTATGATTTAAAAAGAGAAAACACAATAAATGGCTTCACCCGACACTAACCATGAGTGGAATAAAGATTGTTTGTTATCAGTCATATTCTCTGAAAAAAAGGCCAAGAAAGCAAAAAATCTGCTGGGGTGTGTAAACTTTTGAGCACAACTTTACAAAGACAAAGGAAGCACCATATGCTTAGATACACCAGTTCAGTATTAATACTGCCCTAGAATGGTCACAGAGGACTCCATGAGCTTAGATACACCAGTTGAGTATTAATACTGACCTGGATTGGTCACAGAGGACTCTATGGGCTTAGATACACCTGATCAGTATTAATACTGACCTGGATTGGTTACAGAGGACTCCATGGGCTTAGATACATTTGTTCAGCAGTATTACTCCACATTTAAAAGAAACAAAGGGAACAGCACGGGGGTCGGACAAAGTTGATCATCAAAGATACTCAATTTCTCAGACATCGGTGACACCGCAGGCCTGGATTTTAGATACAACTTTTTGGCAATCTTCTAGGTAGGAACAGAGGTTCTACAAATGACTTAGATAAACCTGTTCCACATTAAACCATGAAGAGTCCAGATTTTTCTGGGTCGGGTCAGAGCATGGCCGATTCTCAATGCCTCCATCCTGAGAACCCTCATGGACGGCCTGAAATGAAGCCCATGTGCGTCAGCGGCGCGGTCCTCCTGGTGTATTTGGCTCCGCACTGTCATTCCTGGACTAGAGAAACGATGAGTAATTGAAATGATACGGAATAAGAATGACAATGAAGGAGCAATATTTACTCAGCGTTTTATTAGAAGTTACGATCAGCTGAGATCACGTTACCGGTGCCCGTCTGGTGCAGACCCCCCCGCTGCATAAGATGCTATCACCAAAGGCAAAGCAGACGGCGGCTCCTGTGGTCACCGCTTACCAAATCATGGGGAATTTCCAGGGCATAAAATGAGACTGGCTTCATCTCCGCCACTCAGACCCCAAAATAAAAGACGGGGCTGCAAATCCGGGAATATAAGAATCCAGGCAGGACCCTAATATTCTGCCAGAGCCTGAGCCCCCCAAATCCAGATAACAGTACAGCTGTACATATATAATTATATACAGGATATACAGGAGATGCCAGGTTATACCAGCTGTACATATATAATTATATACAGGAGATGCCCAGGTTATACCGGCTGTACATATATCATTATATACAGGAGATGCCCAGGTTATACCAGCTGTACATATATAATTATATACAGGTGATGCCCAGGTTATACCGGCTGTACATATATAATTATATACAGGAGATGCCCAGGTTATACCAGCTGTACATATATAATTATATACAGGAGATGCCCAGGTTATACCAGCTGTACATATATAATTATATACAGGTGATGCCCAGGTTATACCAGCTGTACATATATCATTATATACAGGAGATGCCCAGGTTATACCAGCTGTACATATATAATTATATACAGGAGATGCCCAGGTTATACCAGCTGTACATATATAATTATATACAGGTGATGCCCAGGTTATACCAGCTGTACATATAATTATATACAGGAGATGCCCAGGTTATACCAGCTGTACATATATCATTATATACAGGAGATGCCCAGGTTATACCAGCTGTACATATATAATTATATACAGGAGATGCCCAGGTTATACCAGCTGTACATATATAATTATATACAGGAGATGCCCAGGTTATACCAGCTGTACATATATAATTATATACAGGAGATGCCCAGGTTATACCAGCTGTACATATATAATTATATACAGGAGATGCCCAGGTTATACCGGCTGTACATATATAATTATATACAGGAGATACCCAGGTTATACCGGCTGTACATATATCATTATATACAGGAGATGCCCAGGTTATACCGGCTGTACATATATAATTATATACAGGAGATGCCCAGGTTATAACAGCTGTACATATATAATTATATGCAGGAGATGCCCGGGTTATACCGGCTGTACATATATAAATATATATACAGGAGATACCCAGGTTTTACCCGCTGTACATATATCATTATATACAGGAGATACCCAGGTTATACCGGCTGTACATATATAATTATATACAGGAGATGCCCAGGTTATACCGGCTGTACATATATAATTATATACAGGAGATACCCAGGTTATACCCGCTGTACATATATCATTATATACAGGAGATACCCAGGTTATACCAGCTGTACATATATAATTATATACAGGAGATGCCCAGGTTATACCAGCTGTACATATGTAATTATATACAGGAGATGCCCAGGTTATACCGGCTGTACATATATAATTATATACAGGAGATGCCCAGGTTATACCAGCTGTACATATGTAATTATATACAGGAGATGCCCGGGTTATACCAGCTGTACATATATAATTATATACAGGAGATGCCCAGGTTATACCCGCTGTACATATATCATTATATACAGGAGATACCCAGGTTATACCAGCTGTACATATATAATTATATACAGGAGATGTCCAGGTTATACCAGCTATACATATATAATTATATACAGGAGATGCCCAGGTTATACCGGCTGTACATATATAATTATATACAAGAGATGCCCAGGTTATACCAGCTGTACATATATAATTATATACAGGAGATGCCCAGGTTATACCAGCTGTACATACAGTGCCTACAAGTAGTATTCAACCCCCTGAAGATTTAGCAGGTTTGATAAGATGCAAATAAGTTAGAGCCTGCAAACTTCAAACAAGAGCAGGATTTATTAACAGATGCATAAATCTTACAAACCAACAAGTTATGTTGCTCAGTTAAATTTTAATAAATTTTCAACATAAAAGTGTGGGTCAATTATTATTCAACCCCTAGGTTTAATATTTTGTGGAATAACCCTTGTTTGCAATTACAGCTAATAATCGTCTTTTATAAGACCTGATCAGGCCGGCACAGGTCTCTGGAGTTATCTTGGCCCACTCCTCCATGCAGATCTTCTCCAAGTTATCTAGGTTCTTTAGGTGTCTCATGTGGACTTTAATCTTGAGCTCCTTCCACAAGTTTTCAATTGGGTTAAGGTCAGGAGACTGACTAGGCCACTGCAACACCTTGATTTTTTCCCTCTTGAACCAGGCCTTGGTTTTCTTGGCTGCGTGCTTTGGGTCGTTGTCTTGTTGGAAGATGAAATGACGACCCATCTTAAGATTCTTGATGGAGGAGCGGAGGTTCTTGGCCAAAATCTCCAGGTAGGCCGTGCTATCCATCTTCCCATGGATGCGGACCAGATGGCCAGGCCCCTTGGCTGAGAAACAGCCCCACAGCATGATGCAGCCACCACCATGCTTGACTGTAGAGCTGGTATTTTTGGGGTCGTATGCAGTGCCATTTAGTCTCCAAACGTCACGTGTGTGTTTGGCACCAAAGATCTCCATCTTGGTCTCATCAGACCAGAGAACCTTGAACCAGTCTGTCTCAGAGTCCTCCAAGTGATCATGAGCAAACTGTAGACGAGCCTTGACATGACGCTTTGAAAGTAAAGGTACCTTACGGGCTCGTCTGGAACGGAGACCATTGCGGTGGAGTACGTTACTTATGGTATTGACTGAAACCAATGTCCCCACTGCCATGAGATCTTCCCGGAGCTCCTTCCTTGTTGTCCTTGGGTTAGCCTTGACTCTTCGGACAAGCCTGGCCTCGGCACGGGTGGAAACTTTCAAAGGCTGTCCAGGCCGTGGAAGGCTAACAGTAGTTCCATAAGCCTTCCACTTCCGGATGATGCTCCCAACAGTGGAGACAGGTAGGCCCAACTCCTTGGAAAGGGTTTTGTACCCCTTGCCAGCCTTGTGACCCTCCACGATCTTGTCTCTGATGGCCTTGGAATGCTCCTTTGTCTTTCCCACGTTGACCAAGTATGAGTGCCGTTCACAAGTTTGGGGAGGGTCTTAATTAGTCAGAAAAGGCTGGAAAAAGAGATAATTAATCCAAACATGTGAAGCTCATTGTTCTTTGTGCCTGAAATACTTCTTAATACTTTAGGGGAACCAAACAGAATTCTGGTGGTTTGAGGGGTTGAATAATAAATGACCCTCTGAATAAACTTTTCACAATTTAAAAAAAAAAAAAAAAAGAAATAACATTCTTTTTTGCTGCATTTCACACTTCCAGGCTGATCTACAGTCCAAATGTCACAATGCCAAGTTATTCCGAATGTGTAAACCTGCTAAATCTGCAGGGGGTTGAATACTACTTGTAGGCACTGTATATAATTATATACTGGAGATACCCAGGTTATACCGGCTGTACATATATAATTATATACAGGAGATGCCCAGGTTATACCGGCTGTACATATATAATTATATACAGGAGATGCCCAGGTTATACCGGCTGTACATATATAATTATATACAGGAGATGCCCAGGTTATACCGGCTGTACATATATAATTATATACAGGAGATGCCAGGTTATACCGGCTGTACATATATAATTATATACAGGAGATGCCCAGGTTATACCGGCTGTACATATATAATGATATACAGGAGATGCCCAGGATATACCGGCTGTACATATATGTCACGCTCCCCGGGTCCCCTGCCCTGCTTCCCGGCTCCCCTGCCTCGCTCCCCGGCTCACCTGCCACGCTCCCCGGCTTCCCTGCTTCGCTCCCCGGCTCCTCTGTTAGGCGTCCCCCGCTCCACAGCCTCCAGCCCCCATCACCTGCGGTCCCCAGGCGGCCCGGTCCCCGCTCCCGGCGCCCGTCGGCAGCTCTGCTCCAGGCCGGCTCCCCTGCTTCCTATTCACCGCTCCCTGCCCTGGCTTCTGGCACCCGGGCCTCGCGCATGCGCATTAGGGCGCGCACGCGGTCATTAACCCTCTCTTAAAGGGCCAGCGTCCACTGACAGGATATTGAACACACAGGTACAGGGTATAAAGGGGTTTAATGTCCAAGTGGGCGGGGCCTGTTCTTCGTGTTTTCCTAAGCTAGGAGTCAGGTCTCCTTGCGTCTGCTGGTATACTTACCTATCTCTCTTCTAGAGCCGCTCCTGCCTCGTCATCCGGTCCTGACGATTCCCGAACCCCGAACGCTGACTGCCATCCCGTCAGTCCGTACCATCTCTGATCCCTGTGGTGATCCGTCCTCTCGCTCCATCGGTTTCGGAATCTGCCTGACAACATCTCGGCCTCCGAACCTGAGCTCCGTCACCCGGACTACCATCAGTGACTCCGTGGTCCCAGGGACTTCTCCACTCCACTCTTTTGAACGGACTGTCCTGCTACCTGTAGTGCTCCGGCTACCGGACCCCTTGCCTTCAGTAAGGTGTTCGGCCCAGTGGATCCACCTCCTGGGTCTGCCCGTCCACCTGGCCCTAACATATAATTATATACAGGAGATACCCTGGTTATACCGGCTGTACATATATAAATATATAGAGGAGATGCCCTGGTTATACCGGCTGTACATATATAAATATATAGAGGAGATGCCCAGGTTATACCGGCTGTACATATATAAATATATAGAGGAGATGCCCAGGTTATACCACTCATCATCAGTGATATTGGATGGAGATGTCTGTGATCGGTGATTTTTACATCTTGTCACAGATTCTCGGTGGATTTGGGTCTAGATTGTGACTCGGCTGGTCACACACAGGACTATGCTGTAATCTGAACCCTCCATTGTGGCTCCGCAGGAGGTTGAGGGTCGTTGTCCTGCTGGAAGGTGAATCTATGCCCTGGTCTCATGTCTTCTGCAGCCTCTAACAGGTTTTCCTCCAGGATTGTCCTTTATTTAGCTCCATCCATCTTCCCATCACCTCTGACCGGCTTCCCTGTCTCTGTTGAAGAATAGCCTCCCCACAGCAGTATGCTGCCTCCACCATGTGTGACGGTGGGGAGGGTGTTTTCAGGGTGATGTGCAGGGATAGTTTTTTGACACACACAGCATTTTTCATTTAGCTCAAAAAGTTCTACTTTGGTCTCCTCTGACCGGTGCACCTTCCTCCACCGCTTGCTGTGGCCCTTACATGGCTTTCTTTTCGCTGCTCTTCCATAAAGGGCAGATTTCTGGAGTTTATGACTAAAGCCCCCTTTACACGCTGCAATGTATCTTACAATGTGTCGGCGGGGTCACGTCGTAAGTGACGCACATCCGGCATCGTAAGTTACATTGCAGTGTGTGACAGGTACGTGCGATTGAGATTGAATGTTAAAACGTTCATCGCATACACATCGTACCTGTGTCTAGAATTGCACATCGGGTTGTTCATTGTACCCGGGGCAGCACACATCGCAGTGTGTGACACCCCGGGAACGATGAACAGATCTCACCTGCCTCCTGCGGCTCCCGGCCCACAATGCGGAAGGAAGGAGGTGGGCGGGATGTTTACGTCCCACTCAGCTCCGCCCCTCCGCTTCTATTGGCCGGCTGCCGTGTTACGTCGCTGTGACGCCGAATGTCCCTCCCACTCCAGGAAGTGGACGTTCGCCGCCCACATCGAGGTCGTATGGACGGGTAAGTGCGTGTGACGGGGGTTACTCGTTTGTGCGGCACATTCAACAAATTGAACATGCCACACATACGATGGGGGCGTTGCAAATCGCATACGAAATCGCATGCGAAATTGTAACGTGTAAAGCAGGTTTAATACTCGTTCTGTGGACAAATTCTCCCCCTGAGCTGTGATCTCTGCGGCTCCTCCAGTGACCATGGGACTCTCAGCTGCTTCTCTCCTTCTTGGGATGTCACTTTCTGTGGACGGCCATGTCTTGGTCTTGGTAGTTCGCAGTTGTGCCATACTCCTTTATTTGGATGATGGATTGAGCAGTACTCTGTGAGATGTTCAGATCTTGGCCTATTTTTTTTATAACCTAACCCTGCTTTACTCTTCTCCACACCTTTATCCCTGACCTGTCTGGTGTGTTCATTGGTTTTCATGATCCCTCTGAGGTCTTCACAGAACATCTGTCATTATACTGAGATCAAATCACACAGGAAGAGACAGTGTACTAAGAATGACATTTCTGGGGGCGATTGGTCACTCAGGATTTTATTTAGGGGATCAGAATACAGGGGGCTGAACACAAATGCACTTAAGAATTGTATATTTGTAAAATATTGGTAAAACCATGCATCATTTTGCATTTCACAAATACTTGTGCTTAATGTTGGTATCACATAAAATCCCAATAAAATACATCTAAGTTTGTGGGTGCAATGCAAAAAATGTGGAAAGTTCAGAGGGTATGAATACTTTTTAATTACCGTATATACAGAAGATGCCCAGATTATATTCATTTATCCAGCTTCACCATGGCAGTGATTACAGTTTTGGAACCGTATATTTGTGTCTCGCTTTTTGACTTCTTTGGCTATGTGCCCACGGGAGTTTGTACCTGCGGATACCAGGTTGTACGTACAGCGAAATTGCTGCGGTAAAGCTGTGGACATTCATGAGACTTACCTGCGGAAGTCCCGGGCCTCTATCTCCATAGTGGAGAGCTGGGATTTCCGCAAGTAATTCCGCAGGAATAATTGACATGCAAATACGTGCGGCTGTGGGACATGCGCAGCATGTTCCGCAGCCGCACGTATCCGCAGCATGGACACAGCAGTCCCCATGTCCTATAGGATAACATGGGGGGTGTCTGTATTTGCTGAAACCTGCGGATTTATCTGGAAAATCCAGAAACTACGCGGATTTTACGCAGATAAATCCGCAGATAAATCCGCAGGTTTAAACTCCCGTGGGCAAATAGCCTTTGTCTCTGTTCTTCAGGACATGATATATCTCCATGATTGACAGCGCAGGAGTCTGACGCTGCGATTCCTCCGATGCGCTCGAACTTTACGTCATTGGAATAAGTACGATTATTGCTGGATCCGTCCACGCAAACCGTAATCTGGGAGCTGATGTTTGGGGGACACGGCTTCATCACACGGATGCTGAATAATGCAGCGCATAGGTTAGGACAATATATCAACATCCCAAATAATAATGATAAGTGAGCAGAGGACTGAAGAACAGCCTGTGACCGGCCGGGCAGCACGCCGGCACCGTGCCGAATGCTGCCGAATAATGACACACTTCTGTGCCTTGTCTGTGAGATTAGCACACAACATCCACCAGATAATAGCAGACGGGTCACTGGGACCAAATGCCGCTCTGCAAAAACACAGAACCTGGTGTTACCCTTTTAAGATTAGGAACTTGCAGAATTAGGCAACAAAGTTTGCACTTTGCAGCATTGGATTAAGAAACTTTTTAGAAAACTTTTAGCATAGATAAGACTGCCGTCTAGTGCCGAAATCTGAGAAATGCAGCTCAGACTGGAGGAGAAAAGACAAGATCCATCCAAATATTAGAAGCCCTCCATCAATCCGCAGGGTGGAAGGACACAGGATGGTTGGGGAGCCATAGTGCGGGCATTAGCAATAGACAAATGTGGGCAGAGAAATGGTCCATGGAGGCTCTCACTGTCCATAAGGGATGGGCAAATAAGTTCACAGCTTGTGCAAGAGGGCAAAAACCTGCCCTGACCATTGCTTATACCTAGTGTTTCCAGTAGCACTATTGTGTTATCACTCGTATGTGCTCACTGTAATGCAGGCACAATATGGCGGTATTGTTTGTTCATAGGCCTCTGATCTTGCCCTTAGACAAGAGACCGGTCCAACGGCATGAAAACTGGTGGAGGTTTTTAGGGAAATGATGAGTCCCCTAAATGGTCAATATTGCACCATACCTCCCAGTCACATACTGCACGGTGCGTCCATAAACCGCTATACACGTTACTCCAGCAGTCAGCAGTGTTTTGGATCAGATTTCCATCAGAGTTTTGGATCAGGTTTTCAGCAGTATTTCGGATCAGATTTCCATCAATGTTTTGGATCAGATTTCCAGTGGTGTTTTGGATCAGATTTTCATCAGTGTTTTGGATAAGATTTCCAGTGGTATTTTAGATCAGGTTTTCAGCAGTGTTTTGAATCAGATTTTCAGCAGTGTTTTGGATCAGATTTTCATCAGTGTTTTGGATCAGATTTCCATCAGTGTTTCGTATCAGGTTTCTATCAGTATTTTGGATCAGATTTCCAGCAGTTTTTTGGATCAGATTTTCATCAGTGTTTTGGATCACAATTTCAGCAGTGTTTTGGATCAGGTTTTCAGCAGTGTTTTGGATCAGGTTTTCAGCAGTGTTTCGGTTCAGGTTTCCATCAGTGTTTAGGATCAGGTTTCCATCAGTGTTTTGGATCACAATTTCAGCAGTGTTTCGGATCAGGTTTCCATCAGTATTTTGGATCAGATTTCCATCAGTGTTTTGGATCAGATTTCCATCAGTGTTTTGGATCAGATTTTCAGCAGTGTTTTGGATCAGATTTTCAGCAGTGTTTTGGATCAGATTTTTTCAGCAGTGTTTTGGATTAGATTTTCAGCAGTGTTTTGGATCAGATTTTCAGCAGTGTTTTGGATCAGATTTTCAGCAGTGTTTTGGATTAGATTTTCATCAGTGTTTTGGGTCAGGTTTTCATCAGTGTTTTGGGTCAGATTTTCAGCAGTGTTTTGGATCAGATTTTCAGCAGTGTTTTGGATCAGATTTTCAGCAGTGTTTTGGATCAGATTTTCAGCAGTGTTTTGGATCAGATTTCTTCAGCAGTGTTTTGGATTAGATTTTCAGCAGTGTTTTGGATTAGATTTTCATCAGTGTTTTGGGTCAGGTTTTCAGCAGTGTTTTGGATCAGATTTTCAGCAGTGTTTTGGATTAGATTTTCATCAGTGTTTTGGGTCAGGTTTTCAGCAGTGTTTTGGGTCAGGTTTTCAACAATGTTTTGGGTCAGGTTTTCAGCAGTGTTTTGGATCACATTTTCAGCAGTGTTTGGTCGGAGTGTCAGTGTTTTTACAATCAGCGATTTTCTCATATTCCAAAAAATAAAAATAAACACCAAACGTCTTCTACCTATGGTAAAGCAGATCGCACAGGGTGGCACCAGACTGCGGACCATGATGCTCACCGACCTATAGATTTGTATTGTAGAGTTTGATCCATGAATTGGAGTGAAGGTGGACATCCTCTGGTCTTATCAAACCACTTGGTCCACAAATACCATAGACATGATCAGTCACCTACACTACATCAGGGATGGGTTCGATCCATGAAAAACAGGAATCTCAGTGAGGCCCAAGTCTTCCCAGCTTGATTGACCCTCCAGAAATTAGAGGATTCTCCAGAGGAGACAAATCTGCAAGTGACGTAAAGGTCCCACAAAAGACAAGAGTTTTCGGAGGTGATTTTAGAGCCAATCACTTAGGATACATCCTTGTGCTATAGACATAGAATACTACAACCCCCATCATGACCCGACCATAATATAATCCCAATATACGCTGTACATAGAACACTACCACCCCCAATATGAACAGACCCCCGGGCATGAACGTACTACAATTCTATCATACTCCGCACACATAGCACTACCACTCCCAGCATGACCCGGTCACTGGACATGGCCATAATACAGTCATTTTAACCAGTTAGTGCCTGAATCTGTTCAGCAGTAGTTAGTATGTGACGTGTTTCCTCCACACCCTGCCTGATACAATGTGTCTCGCAGACTATCTCACCTCACCACCTTGTCTTACAGATGTCCATTAATTTATGTGCAGCTGTCTCCTGACAGACAGGTGTATTTTAAAGGGACACTAATCCAATAGATAAATTGGGGGAGGAGGGAGAAGAGAAACACAAAAGAAACATAACACTGACTTGTCATATGGGAAGACATTCTGGAAGTTCTTAGAGCAAACGGTTTTCCAAGAATCTGAGAAAATTGATGACCATCTCCTTGTGGTTCCTTCCACTTTGTCTTGGTACTGAGGACCATCTCCTTGTGGTTCCTTCCACTTTGCCTTGGTACTGAGGACCATCTCCTTGTGGTTCCTTCCATTTTGTCTTGGTACAGAGGACCATCCCCTTAAGGTTCCTTTCATTTTGTCTTGTTACAGAGGACCATCTCCTTGTGGTTCCTTCAATTTTGTCTTGGTACTGATGATCATCTCCTTCTGGTTCCTTCCATTTTGTCTTCATACTGAGGACCATCTCCTTGTAGTTCTTTCCATTTTGTCTTGATACTGAAGACCATCTCCTTGTGGTTCCTTCCACTTTGTCTCAGTATTGAGGATCATCTCCTTGTGGTTCCTTCCATTTTGTCTTGGTACTAAGCACCATCTCTTTGTAGTTCCTCCCACTTTGTCTTGGTACTAAGGACCATATCCTTGTGGTTCCTTCCATTTTGTCTTGGTACTGAGGACCATCTCCTTGTGGTTCCTTCCATTTTGTCTTGGTACTGAGGACCATCTCCTTGTGGTTCCTTCCATTTTGTCTTGGTACTGAGGACCATCTCCTTGTGGTTCCTTCCATTTTGTCTTGGTACTAAGCACCATCTCCTTGTGGTTCCTTCCATATTGTCTTGGTACTGAGGATCATCTCCTTGTGGTTCCTTCCATTTTGTCTTGGTACTGAGGACCATCTCCTTGTGGTTCCTTCCATTTTGTATTGGTACTAGGAACCATCTCCTTGTGGTTCCTTCAATTTTGTCTTGGTACTGAGGACCATCTCCTTGTGGTTCCTTCCATTTTGTCTTGGTACTGAGGACCATCTCCTTGTAGTTCCTTCCATTTTGTCTTGGAACTAAGCACCATCTCTTTGTAGTTCCTCCCACTTTGTCTTGGTACTGAGGACCATCTCCTGGTGGTTCCTTCCATTTTGTCTTGGTACTGAGGACCATCTCCTTGTGGTTCCTTCCATTTTGTCTTGGTACTGAGGACCATCTCCTTGTAGTTCTTTCCATTTTGTCTTGATACTGAAGACCATCTCCTTGTGGTTCCTTCCACTTTGTCTCAGTATTGAGGATCATCTCCTTGTGGTTCCTTCCATTTTGTCTTGGTACTAAGCACCATCTCTTTGTAGTTCCTCCCACTTTGTCTTGGTACTAAGGACCATATCCTTGTGGTTCCTTCCATTTTGTCTTGGTACTGAGGACCATCTCCTGGTGGTTCCTTCCATTTTGTCTTGGTACTGAGGACCATCTCCTTGTGGTTCCTTCCATTTTGTCTTGGTACTGAGGACCATCTCCTGGTGGTTCTTTCCATTTTGTCTTGGTACTGAGGACCATCTCCTTGTGGTTCCTTCCATATTGTCTTGGTACTGGGAACCATCTCCTTGTGGTTGCTTCCATATTGTCTTCGTACTGGGAACCATCTCCTTGTAGTTCCTTCCATTTTGTCTTGGTACTGAGGACCATCTCCTTGTGGTTCCTTCCATTTTGTCATCGTACAGAAGGCCATTTCTTCCATCTCTTTGTCTTGGTAATGGATGGTGGGTTGGGTCTTACTTTGTACAAATGTCTGCAGTGAACTGAGCTAAGGGAGAAGATTTCTGTTGCAGCAAGCTGCCTCCCAGCCCTAGAATAATCCAGTGGAGAACTTAATTTGTGCTGTTAGGGTAGAACAGATTATATTGATCATTGTTATTTTTAGCCTTTTTTAAAGGGAAATCCCATTAATTTAAGCTCATACTTGATGGTGCTCACCGTATGGGCTGGGGCTCTACCTGGACTCCTACTTTCTGCCTTCCCTCCACACAGAAATAGCCAGGGTAGACACAGCAAAGCAGGGGAAGGCTGTCATTGCTACAAAGCCTCCAGATCCAGATGTCAGAGGTGCTCGGGTGCCTGATGTTGTACAGAATTGATCCATAGTGACTATGTAGTGGACTTCTTCCACTAACATAAGTACTAGCGCCCTCCTTCTTCCAGGGTCTCTCTAAACCCAGCAGTCTCACTTGTCAAAGTCACCCCCAGTCCTAAAAGCAAATCTGCTTCATTTCTGGGACTTGCTGCCCAATGTTTTTAATAACTTCAGGAATAAGGAGCCTTATGTCTTGTAAGTGAGCGCAGATCCACATAAAAGGGCTCGGGCTAATTCCTCAGCCTAAATTGGCACCCGGCTCTGTGCATTATCTTTTTACTGCCAACCCAGTACTTTTCACCTTGCCCAGCACCTCTGCCAATAATCTTATATTAAGGGGCTATTTTCAGATGCCCACCGGCTACGGGGAGATTAACCCCTCCGCTCCCAGATCTACAAGAACCTAGAATGCAAGAACAAATTACAAACAAAACTTGTTACAAACAAACAAACAAACAGTTTCAAAATAAAGAAACAGTCGCACAAAGAAACCCTGAACGCTGCTCCTTGAAATTAACCCCTTCCCACCCCACAGTCCACATGTTCACATTCCTCCGCTGAAGGGAAACTTTCTTAACACATTGCACTCAGGATTTTAAGAAAAAACACTCTGCTGTCATAAAACAGTTCAGTGATTTGTAAGAAACTTTCAATCCACTCTTAAGAAAAGAGAGATAGAGAAAAGAAGGGGAAAATAAAGACTGCAGGGAGGGAAGGTGGAGACGTTTGGGGAAGTTGAGATTAAAGTCAGCAGCAGCAGCTTGTTGTCTGCTGCAGGGAACAAGGGGTTAATCCCGCCTGAGACCTGGTCATATTCTGCTCCACTATATTGCCTGGTTACTGGCAGCTATTCAGCCTGGCTGTCGTGATATCGGATTGCAGTAAGGCTGGCAGGCAGCCAGGAGAAGTCTATTTAAAAGACAGCTTGCCTCTCAGTAATCAGTCTCTTTAGAAAGTTCTGCAGGGTACAACTGTTGGGAGATTTACAAAGTATTTGCCTTCTTCTGACTTTATCGCCTTTTTTCCTCTGCCCAGTAAAGATTGTAATCAGCTGCAGGTTTAGCTTTTTCTATAAATATATATAGACATTTTTTGCAGAATTTGAGGAATTTTCAGCATTTACAGGAGACTTTTTGCAGCAATATTACTGGATTACTGTGCATGAAATACAAGGAGAGACGCCTGTGATCCAGAGCCTTTTTTGCTTTACACTTTGCACCATAGACTTGGCTGCAGCAACAGGTCTGACCCCCGTGCCCGCTCCTAGTCACACCTGGCTGACAGCACTGGGCATTTTTCTTCTTTTTTGCACACTTTCTCCAGGGCTGCCCTTGTTTTTTGTGCTGGTTGTTGGCACATTTTGGATTCTTTTCTCCCCTGTATTTGGAGCAGCCCCCTCCCAGACCTCCTGCACAATGATCCTGTCTGTCTGCTTCTTGCTGACCCTGTGCCTCGGGCTGTGCCAGTGTCTGGGCTCCTTTGTGCACTGTGAGCCCTGTGATGAGAAGGCGATGTCCATGTGCCCCCCGACCCCCGTGGGCTGCGAGCTGGTGAAGGAGCCGGGCTGTGGCTGCTGCATGACCTGTGCCCTGGCCGAGGGGCAGTCCTGTGGGGTCTACACTGAGCGCTGTGCCGGGGGGCTCCGCTGCCTGCCCAAACAGGGGGAAGAGAAGCCCCTGCATGCGCTGCTCCATGGCAGGGGGGTCTGCCTGAACGAGAAGATCTACAGGGACCAGGTGAAGATAGGTGAGTGCCTTCTTATTTTATATTTATTAATTCCACATACATTGGTAGTTTGTGCCTGATCTTTGCAGCAGACCTGTCAATCATTAGTGTGTGTCGCTGGACGTCACTGAATGACAGCTGTCAATCAATCCACAGCTCAGAATGTTTTGCTTCTTTTCAGCATTTCTGCACAAATTGTGTCCACACAGATACAAACTGCAACTTTTCACAACTTTCTCCCTCTCTGCCCAGGTGGGTGATGATGTCCCTGCGGGATTTGTGTCATTTTTTACACTGTAGTTTGTAAACTTCCCATGTGGGATGCAGAAGTATACACACCCTGGGACCATGAAGGGTTAATGCCACAATGACATCAGTTTGTTTTGCTTTAGAAATGGTTAATTCTGGGTTTCTCCACTGATCATAGTGAAGGGTTCCCAGGTTGCAGAATTTGCCCCCCGAAAAAAAGTGTGAGGCTCATGGCAAGCTGCAGACATGACGGTTTGGAGGAAGTTTACCAATGTTTAACTGTTTGTTTGCCAGACAGAGGGAGTGACCATTGTACACAGTGATAACAATCGTCCCAGTTCCACAGATGATGGCTCCAGATTAACCCTTTGTGACCCTGCACCTCCTGACTGGCATGCGCACTGCTTGCCCCATGGATCGTTACAATGTATACATTGCGCAGTCTTTGTTATTATGGGTCACATAATCTCAAGGGTCCATGATAAATTTAGGGACTTTTTTTTTTTTCTCCCATGAAATCTTGGGTGAATTGGTTAATAACCTGTTAATGCGCAAAGTCCCATAACTGGGCTGTGAACCCCCCGGGGGATGGAGGGTCCACGCCTCTGTGTCCGGAATCCTCCCCTCTAACATTGGCTGATGACACTTTGCTGAGCCCAACCTCCTGCAACTTGTGCTCCTCAGCCCCCATAACAATGGCTGCACCTACCTGACACCCCCCTCCCAACAATGCACTGGAGAGTGGGCAGACCCTCTGTGTATAGCCTGAGTGCATCCTGTGTGCAGCTCTCTGGTATATGTTGGTGCTCTCATGACACTTTACTGAGCCCAACCTCCTGCATCTTGTGCTCCTCAGCCCCCATAACAATGGCTGCACCCACCTGACACCCCCCTCCCAACAATGCACTGGAGAGTGGGGAAGACCCTCTGTGTATAGCCTGAGTGCATCCTGTGTGCAGCTCTCTGGTATATGTTGGTGCTCTCATGACACTTTGCTGAGCCCAACCTCCTGCATCTTGTGCTCCTCAGCCCCCATAACAATGGCTGCACCTACCTGACACCCCCCTCCCAACAATGCACTGGAGAGTGGGCAGACCCTCTGTGTATAGCCTGAGTGCATCCTGTGTGCAGCTCTCTGGTATATGTTGGTGCTCTCATGACACTTTGCTGAGCCCAACCTCCTGCATCTTGTGCTCTTCAGCCCCCATAACAATGGCTGCACCTACCTGAAACCTCCCTCCCAACAATGCACTGGAGAGTGGGCAGACCCTCTGTGTATAACCTGAGTGCATCCTGTGTGCAGCTCTCTGGTATATGTTGGTGCTCTCATGACACTGCTGAGCCCAACCCTCCTGCATCTTGTGCTCTTCAGCCCCCATAACAATGGCTGCACCTACCTGAAACCTCCCTCCCAACAATGCACTGGAGAGTGGGGCAGACCCTCTGTGTATAGCCTGAGTGCATCCTGTGTGCAGCTCTCTGGTATATGTTGGTGCTCTCATGACAATTGATGAATGCATTATATATTATATAAATGTTCTGAGTCTAGAAGCCATTTATTGCAGCTTTCCATGTTTGTTCAGCACTTGAAGGGTTAAGCAGCTACAAGTGATCCACCTACGTCTAGCTGGCAGCCTGCCCTCTGCAATCCCTGCGAGGTGAAGCTGGCACACAATGGCTTATGTAACTCTTTATGGCTAATAAAACAGCAGAATGGTGTCAGGGATTGTGCTGAAGCCCTGCAGATGTGACTGACAGCCCTGCCAGTGTGCATTGCGCCAGGTACAAGAGCCGACATGTAGACGAAGCCTTATTAAACGGTGGACATGGCTGCTTAACCCTTGCACCCCTGTCTGCTCTTCCGCAGACACTCCCATTGCTGCACCTCTCTGGAGCTCCACTGTGAATGTGCACACATTATTTGGAGGTTTGTAACAGAGGAAGAATTCTGCAGTTTACATTTTCACCACTGGGGGCAGCACTCTGATCCTCAGAGCAAAGTGATAAATCCATATCTTGTTGTTAGGCTCCATGACAAGTTTCTGGCTATAAATTATTGAGATGGTTATAATAATAATAATAATAATAATCTTTATTTCTATAGCGCCAACATATTCCGTAGCGCTTTACAATTCAGGAGGATCATATACAAACAAGTAACAGTTATAGAAATACAATATTTAGAGGGGAAAAAAATACAACCCTGCTCGTGAGAGCTTACAATCTACAATGAGATGGGGGTATGACTGTTTAATCACACATTGCTTAATTCTAAAAAAGGTAGCGGGCATGAAGAGCTGCACCTCTGCCAAAAGCTGTCATTGTTGGGGTTTGCATAATATGACACTAATAAGTGTAGAAGGTTTGATAAAGCCATTTATTTTACCCAATTTTACTGCAATGTCAATCTAGAAATATGACACTTGTATAAAAACTACTATAATGATATCACATACAATTACTTACTATAGGACTGCCTCTTACTCAAATAGTTCCCTCTATATGCAAAAAATAACTACTAGAATACTGCCCCCCTATGTACAAGAATATAACTACTATAATACTGCCCCCTATGTACAAGAATATAACTACTATAATACTGCTCCTATATACAAGAATATAACTACTATAATACTGCTCCTATGTACAAGAATATAGCTACTATAATACTGCCCCTATATACAAGAATATAACTACTATAATACTGCTCCTATGTACAAGGATATAACTACTATAATACTGCCCCTATGTACAAGAATATAACTACTATAATACTGCCCCTATATACAAGAATATAACTACTATAATACTGCCCCTATGTACAAGAATATAACTACTATAATACTGCCTCCTAGGTACAAGAATATAACCACTATAATGCTGCCCCTATGTACAAGAATATAACTACTATAATACTGCCCCTATATACAAGAATATAACTACTATAATACTGCCCCTATGTACAAGGATATAACTACTATAATACTGCCCCTATGTACAAGGATATAACTACTATAATACTGCCCCTATGTACAAGAATATAACTACTATAATACTGCCTCCTATGTACAAGAATATAACTACTATAATACTGCCCCTATGTACAAGAATATAACTACTATAATACTGCTTCTATGTACAACAATATAACTACTATAATACTGCCCCCTATATACAAGAATATAACTACTATAATACTGCCCCTATATACAACAATATAACTACTATAATACTGCCCCCTATATACAAGAATATAACTACTATAATACTGCCCCCTATATACAAGAATATAACTACTATAATACTACCCCCTATATACAAGAATATAACTACTATAATACTGCCCCCTATATACAAGAATATAACTACTATAATACTGCCCCCTATATACAAGAATATAACTACTATAATACTGCCCCTATATACAAGAATATAACTACTATAATACTGACCCTATGTACAAGAATATAACTGCTATAATACTGCCCCCTATGTACAAGAATATAACTACTATAATACTGCCCCTATGTACAAGAATATAACTACTATAATACTGCCCCTATGTACAAAAATATAACTACCATAATACTGCCCCTATATACAAGAATATAACTACTATAATACTGCCCCTATGTACAAGAATATAACTACTATAATACTGCCCCTATGTATAAGAATATAACCACTATAATACTGCCCCTATGTACAAGAATATAACTGCTATAATACTGCCCCCTATGTACAAGAATATAACTACTATAATACTGCCCCTAAATACAAGAATATAACTACTATAATACTGCCCCCTATGTACAAGAATATAACTACTATAATACTGCCCCCTATGTACAAGAATATAACTACTATAATACTGCCCCTATGTACAAGAATATAACTACTATAATACTGCCCCCTATGTACAAGAATATAACTACTATAATACTGCCCCTATGTACAAGAATATAACTACTATAACACTGCCCCTATGTACAAGAATATAACTACTATAATACTGCCCCTATCATACAGCTGTCTATGTCTGGCATATATATTATATCCATGTAACAGCCCCTCTGCTCTGGGATCCTGGATTACGGGAGACGTCGCCAGGTTCTCCAGTTTCTCCGTCTTTCTTGCGGTAGTGTAAGCTTGGATTGAATAACACAGAATATAGCCCGGAGCTCATACTTTGTATCAGTAATCAAGGATTAGTCAAGTGTTTGCCAAAACTGAAGATTTGATGGGAAAATTATACAGAAGGTGTTTAACCTGTTCTTTCCTTCTAAGAGTTTTTTTAGATTCTGTTAACCTTTTGTCCACCAAAGATGAGTGGCGGTATTAATAGTTTGCACAGTGTGATGCAGGTATATTGTTCGTATCTGGAGGTTTGGTGACTTTATATGGCGTCATCTCACATTATGACCATTGCACATACATATTGGTCACATTTTACTCCTTGGAGTTGACTTTTTTTTCCAGTGAGCTCAACCCAAACAATGGTTCGCTCTAAGGACAAAGTGCAAAGTGACGCAACGCTCGGAAACCAGATCTGGTGTCCATTGTCTACTAGACGTCTTTAGAATCAGCTGATTGGGGGGCAGCTGCCATCGCCTCCAGAAAGGAGGAGAACAAATGTCTTTTCTCATTGCAGTCTCCCTGGAAGAATGAGGTGTGTTGGGGGCAGGGGCACAGATTTTGCTGTGTCAGGACTAAAAATGATAATGAGCTAAATCCCACTGAAGACACAGGGATGAGGATGAGGAGCGCTTTATTTTAACCCCTTCCCTCGGGCTCGTCCAATTCATGGGTGTAAATGGGCACAGAGACTTTCTCCATCCTTGTCGTCTCTGTAAGGGTACTTTCACACTTGCGTTGTTTTCCTTCAGTTGCAATCCACCGTTTTGGAAAACAGCGGAATCCGTTAACGGATTCCGCTGTTTCCCATAGACTTGTATGGATGACGGATTGCGATAGATGGACCTGCGTTGCTTCCGCTGGCCGACGCTGCCTTACTTCCGCCGAGCGGAAGGAACGCAGCATGTAACGTTAATTGCGTTAAAATGACGCCGAGCGGTGGATTCTGTTACATCCGTCAATAGTTATAATGGCTCCCTATGTTGGCGGATTCTGTTGCAAAGTGCTTTACAATGGAATCCGCCGTTGGATTCCGCTAATTTCTACTGAGCATGCCCAAAATGAAAAAAAGTGGAAAAAAAAAACCAAAAACAGAGCCGACGCATTCCGTTAGACGGACGCCAAACGGATGCAACAGGTCCGTTATTTCACAGGAATCAGCTAACGGATTCCTGTGAAATAACGGACCTGTTGCATCCGTTGACAACACAAAAATAATGGATGCATCAAAACGACGCAGCAACGGACCCAGCGGATTCAACCTAGCCTAAGGCTACTTTCACACATCAGTTTTTTTCCATCAGGTACAATCTGGAAAAAAATGGGTAAGGATACTTTCACACTTGCGTTTATTTCCTTCCGTTACAATCCGCCCTTTTGGAAAACAGCGGAATCCGTTAACGGATTCCGCTGTTTCCCATAGACTTGTATGGGTGACGGATTGTACTAAAAGGACCTACTTTGCTTCCGCTGGGCGACGCTCCGTTGTTTCCGCCCAGCGGGAGGAACGCAGCATGTAACGTTATTTTGAGCAGTGGAATCCTCTGGATTTCACTGCGCATGCTCTTTTTTTTTTTTTTTAAATCGAACTTTATTTTGGCTCGCGGTGGCCGAACGTTCAGCTGTGCGCCCGGCCGTCGGCAAGCGACAGCGCTCAGCTGAGCGACCGGCCACCGGCATGCCCGGCCGCCGGCAAGTCACAGCGCTCAGCTGATCACTCGGCGGCCGGCAAGTCACAGCGCTCAGCTGATCACCGGCGGTCGGCTGCAGGGAGCGACCAGCTGATCACCCGGCGGCCGGCTACTGGGAGCAATCAGCTGATCACCCGGCGGCCGGCTACTGGGAGCGATCAGCTGATCACCCGGCGGCCGGCTACTGGGAGCGATCAGCTGATCACCCGGCGGCCGGCTACTGGGAGCGATCAGCTGATCACCCGGCGGCCGGCTACTGGGAGCGATCAGCTGATCACCCGGCGGCCGGCTACTGGGAGCAATCAGCTGATCACCCGGCGGCCGGCTACTGGGAGCGATCAGCTGATCACCCGGCGGCCGGCTACTGGGAGCGATCAGCTGATCACCCGGCGGCCGGCTGCAGGGAGCGACCAGCTGATCACCCGGCGGCCGGCTACTGGGAGCAATCAGCTGATCACCCGGCGGCCGGCTACTGGGAGCGATCAGCTGATCACCCGGCGGCCGGCTACTGGGAGCGATCAGCTGATCACCCGGCGGCCGGCTACTGGGAGCGATCAGCTGATCACCCGGCGGCCGGCTACTGGGAGCGATCAGCTGATCACCCGGCGGCCGGCTACTGGGAGCGATCAGCTGATCACCCGGCGGCCGGCTACTGGGAGCAATCAGCTGATCACCCGGCGGCCGGCTACTGGGAGCGATCAGCTGATCACCCGGCGGCCGGCTACTGGGAGCGATCAGCTGATCGTTCACAATAGTCTGCCGCTGGTAAAACTGTAAAAAAAAAAAATCTAAACGAATTGCGTTGTTTTGCAGCATCCGTTGTGCCACTATATGTAACACATCCGTTGCATCCGTTACACAACGCAGTGCAACGGATACCGTTCAACGCAAGTGTGAAACTAGCCTAAAACGGATCCGGTACCGCATCCGTCCGTTTTACCCCCATAGATTTGCATTGTTACCGGATTGTACCTGATGGCTTTGCGTTGCATCCGTTTTTTTCCGGATGCGGCAAAATTAGTTAAAGCGGCGGCCGGAGGCAACGTAGCTTGCAACGTTTTTTTGTCCGGCAAAAAAAAAAACGCATCGTGCCGCATCCGGCTGCTGCGGCGCATTTTTCAATGCATGCCTATGGACGCCAGATGCGGCGCGATGCGGAAAAAAACGCATCCGGCCGCCGCATGCGGTTTGTTCCACTGCACATGCTCAGTAGTGTGCCGCAACCGGAAAAAACGGACGGGCCGCATGTAAAAACTTATGCAAAGGATGCGGTGTTTTCGCCGCATCCGTTGCATAGGTTTACAGCCGGATTGAGCCGCACTGCTCAAACCGGATGTGTGAAAGCAGCCTAAGATGCGCCATTCAATCTCCACATCTTATTGAAATTACACAGCAGTTAAGGTCAGGCAGGGGCTGAAGTTGAGGAGATCCAAAACCAAAGAGATGCATAAATGTGATTTCTATCACTTGCAGTACCACTTTCCACCACCACTGGCAGCAGCTATTTTCCATAATCCTCCATGCAATAGCGCCCCCAGCTACAATAGTATAAACATGGCAAACCTTGATCATTTTAATGCAATAAGTTTAAAACCCAGAGACCCTCAAAACTGGTAGACCCTTCATTTTAACTCCTTAGGGGAAAGTTATGAAATGCATCGTCAGAAAAAGTAGAAGCTTCAACCCCTTTAAAACCCAAATTTTCAGAAAGTGACTGAAGGTAGTGATTTAGAATGAATAATCTGCTTTCTATGTAGTTTTCTATCGCTCTGCACAGCTGCATCCATTACATATATCCAGTGGCTGCGGCCATAAAGTGCAATGTGGCGGTGCGGAATATAAGCCCTGCACCTGCTCTGCTCTCTGTGTCTGTGTGAGGGCCCCGGGCTCCTGGGGCAGTAAATAGCCGGGTGGCTTATTGCTTATGCTGCAGGGGTGTTTGCTGACGGGTGCAGGGTGCAGCAGGTGTGTATGCAGAGAAGACAATCGAGGCCTGATTTTGTTTGAGAGCCTCTCAGATACTGGAGAGGTCATGTTTCCACAGCTGATATCCATGGTGAAATCCGACATACAGAGCGATGAGTCTATTTCATTTCATCCTGGCGACCTCCGACCCTCCGAGCTGTCACACAGGCTATTTAAAAACTGCTCTGATAATCTAGGAGGATTCGCTGCACCGTCCTTCCTGCCGCGAACATCTGCAAGTTAACTCAAGGGATGGGAATATATATAGTCTGGGGCTTTATTTTATCAGTCACAAGATTCCAGATGAAGCGCGCTCTATAAAGTCTGCAACATTGATATAAATGGTGTAAAATGGAAAGATTTGGGGACGTAGCTATCAGAAAAGTAGTTTGGAACCTTAATCTGGCTCCAAGGGATGATAGACCTCGATGCACACCATAAGAACAGAGTACAAGGTCGCATTGGTGGGACGTCGTGCTCTTTTTGGCCTTTACTTGATGATCTCAGACATTGACGGTTCTCCCATACAGTTCACAGATGTGATAGATCCCTACTGAGATCAACGTCAACATTGGAGATCGCCAAGCCTGATTCCGCACAGTCTCTGGTGTGGGCACAGTCTCTGGTGTGGGCGCAGTTTCGGGGGTCGGCGCAGTCTATCCGGTGTGGGCGCAGTGTCTGGAGTGGGCGCAGTGTCTGGAGTGGGCGCAGTGTCTGGAGTGGGCGCAGACTATCCGGTGTGGGCGCAGTCTATCCGGTGTGGGCGCAGACTATCCGGTGTGGGCGCAGACTATCCGGTGTGGGCGCAGACTATCCGGTGTGGGCGCAGACTATCCGGTGTGGGCGCAGACTATCCGGTGTGGGCGCAGTCTCTGGTGTGGGCGCAGTCTCTGGTGTGGGCGCAGTCTATCCGGTGTGGGCGCAGTCTATCCGGTGTGGGCGCAGTCTCCGGTGTGGGCGCAGTCTATCCGGTGTGGGCGCAGTCTATCCGGTGTGGGCGCAGTCTCTGGTGTGGGCGCAGTCTCCGGCGTGGGCGCAGTTTCCGGGGTCGGCGCAGTCTATCCGGTGTGGGCGCAGACTATCCGGTATGGGCGCAGTTTCCGGGGTCGGCACAGTCTATCCGGTGTGGGCGCAGTCTCCAGTGTCGGCACAATCTCCAGTAGAGTCCTTTGTTCTGATGATGCCAAGTCATGGACCATCACTGATCAAGGAGTTTCTTCTTGATGGGTCAAGAATGTCACCAAGTAGGAGATCCTGTATAATAGATGTTGGTCAAGTCTTGGCCAGGAAGACGATTCCAGAACATTGGAAGTTCTGTGGAGTTTGCACTCTGTAATATGTGATACTTTTGTCGTTTCTTTCCCCTAATATTGACACTTTCATAAATACATTGGAGGGATGAACATATCATTGGTGCAACAGGAGCCCGAGAAGTTGGGGACCCATTTTTACCTCCAAAGTTGGTGGAATTTTGCAATTTGTTGAGTTATTGCACCGCAAAGTGCCCAATTACTGTTTTTGCACAGGGGCTGTTTTCCGTCTGTGTCCGCCTGTACATTGAGCATTTTGTGACTGACTTTCTTGTCTTCTAGGCTTTGTTTGAGTCATGTCCAGGGGTGATACAGGGGGCTCCAGTGATACTCTAAGTAAAAAAAATGTGCAAAATGGTATGGTCCATTAGCAACAATAGATTCCGAGTAGACCTTTCTTCTAGGAGCATCTCATGCCAGAACCTTAATCCTGGCAGATCCGAACACTCCCGAGGTAGAGCATGAAGGTATAACCTCAATACTTGGACGGGCGGATGCCTTCACGTGACCATGGTCCGGGTCGGTGCTCTTCGGCCATGGACAGAAGCTCCACTAATTTCCTTGCCCTCTGGGGTCTCGGGTTCCATTCAGGACTTTTCGGGATGTCACCTGAGCACCCAGGTTGCACAAATCTCTGATTCATTCCCTTCACGTTGGAATATCTGCCCTTACAGAAAATGTTTGACATCATTGAAACTTGTCAGAAGTTTTGGTCTGATGGGCGTTGGGATCTCCACTGCACTTTACCGCTGCAGCCAATCGCTAAGGAGAGTGGAGCGGGATTAGTATCTGTATTTTTAGTTTTGTTACTAGTATCCGTTCGTTTTCTAAAGGTGGCATTGCTGCGGTGCTGAGGATGCCGTTGCATCGCTCTGACATTTGGTCACATTTTAGCTTTTCGAAGTCCAAACCTCTGGAGTATTTTAGAAGTTTTGCTGATAGAAAGTGACAATATCGGCTCTGCTCCATCTGAGCTCCCATTATTCAGTTACTTACCACGTAGTTCCCAGGACTTGGACGCAGGATCCTGAGAAGTAACGCACTGTAATAGACCTAAGCGCTGGGTTTGGGGATTTTCTGATTTTTTTGTGAGAGCCATGGCATGTGCCCACGGTGACTGCAGTCACATAAAAATGGTTTGGGAAGGGGGGCGCGGAGCAGCACGAGGGGCTCACAAATGGAGGCTTGGAACTGGTGAGAAGCCAGAACACACAGACCATTACTCCAACTCCCATGTAAAGCTAGACAAATCCTGTACGTCTCACACAGGCCATGCTTTTCAACACGTAATTGCGAATGGAGGCCAGGTCCTGAACAAGGGGGGATTGTGTGCCTCACGGCTGCACGTGGAACAAGGTTACTTGTCTCTGGTCGGGGTCATGGTTGTGTAATAGAGGACCAACTGTGGCTTCACCCATTCTCTCCCAGAGGTGCCATAAATCCAAAGCTCTGCAGTCCCCCTGGCAATGAAAGGGTCTTTGATTGGCGGAGGAGGAGGAACCTTCAGTGTTTTCAGATATAAAACCAAGAAGGAAAAAGCGAGAAACAGACAAGATCCGAGACGTTCCAGTCACAAGTGGATTTGTGGATATTGTTAGATATTGAGCACCGGCAGCGGCACCGGCTCCATCCGTAAACCTGATCCTCGCGGCTCGTAGACTCCATGTTGGATGCACCTCCGCTCGGTTCGTGTGTCTCAATTTTACATCCGTTTTGATCAGATTTCGATTTTCCGGCCCTTGTTGTGTTGCGTTATTTTTCCTCTCAACGGGGCAAAGAATTTTGTAATATTATGGCTGATGCCAAGAAACGACTGCTACAAGTCACATTGCCGGCGGCGGCCCGGCTGTAATGCTACATTCTGTCACTTTGTGTTAGTCATTGTCCACTGCAATATTGTTTGTAAAAATCGTCCCAGGGTGGTCTTTAAAAGAAAAAACAAATGTTCATAGTCACCCACTAGACCCCTGTGGTGTCCGCAGCCGTGCCCCCCAGGGGTCTTCATTTTCTGGCTGGAGATCTCACGTGAATTGCTGCGGCCAATCGGAGGTCACTGACCTGTTCCTTCTATGGCGGAAGAAAGCCAAGAGGCTGTGTTTTCCAGGCGCCACTGATTGGCTGCAGCGGTTACATGATGACCCCAGAGGAGGACGTGCGGAGACCAGATATGTGTGCACCTGTCACCTGCCATAAAGGGTTTTTGTTTGGGTTTTCACTGGTGTAAATGCCGCTGTTTTCCCCAATCCTGCCCGAGATGTGTCCGCCTCTATATGTAAAACTAGTTGTTGTAGCCAATTGGGCGTGGTTCTCAAGAAAACTCCCACAGAGATGTTGAGGACCACACCCACTTGACTAAAGAGTAGATCTACAAACAGGGAATAGGGAATCTCATCCAGAATGGAGGAGCTCAGGGACAAGAGCACGAGATGCAGCAGCCGTCACACAAGTGTATTACCACAGACCCCCTGTAACACCCCCTCGGCTGAGGTGTAAGACACTATTGATGTGGACAACCCCTTTAATGTTGCAGTTACTGGTCACCACCAGTTTCCAGATTGATTGGAGGTTGTGGACCCCCTGAAGGATGTACATTAGCTGGAGCTCCACAGTGGCTGCAGCCATGATTCATGGGGGGTCAGTATTTCCACTGGGTAGATGATGGCTCTTAGATTTGTGTGAGTCTCCGCTGATCCCCAGAACTAGACACGTGTCCCCATCTTTCCTTGTTGGTCCCCTGGCTAGTAAACCATGACCAGAAGGAGGTGACTGGAGTGCCCGGTTGTGGCATCGTCCTGCCACTTCATTCATAACTGGCCATTTCATTCACCTCTTCCTGGCCATGGTTTACTAGCCAAGAGACCAACAAGGAAAAACGGGGCCATGTGTGTCTAGTTCTGGTGATCAGTGACCTATTATCTAGTGCATGGGAAAAATGAAATATCCCATTAATTTTAGCAGCAGCCAATGTAGAACTCCAGCCAAAGTCCATCATTAAGTTGGTTTCATGTCATCTGACCAATCCTAAAAACGAAGATAGCCGTCTCCGCTCTTTACTCTGTGGCCGTCTCCCATCTTTACTCTGTGGCCGTCTCCCATCTTTACTCTGTGGCCGTCTCCGATCTTTACTCTGTGGACGTCTCCGATCTTTAGTCTGTGGCCGTCTCCGATGTTTAGTCTGTGGCCGTCTCCGATCTTTAGTCTTTGGCCGTCTCCGATCTTTACTCTGTGGCCGTCTCCGATCTTTAGTCTGTGGCCGTCTCCGATCTTTAGTCTGTGGCCGTCTCCGATCTTTAGTCTGTGGCCATCTCCGATCTTTACTCTGTGGACGTCTCCGATCTTTACTCTGTGGCCGTCTCCGATCTTTAGTCTGTGGCCGTCTCCGATCTTTAATCTTTGGCCGTCTCCGCTATTTACTCTGTGGCCGTCTCCGATCTTTAGTCTGTGGCCGTCTCCGATCTTTAGTCTGTGGCCGTCTCCGATCTTTAGTCTGTGGCCGTCTCCGATCTTTAGTCTGTGGCCGTCTCCGATCTTTACTCTGTGGCCGTCTCCGATCTTTACTCTGTGGCCGTCTCCGATCTTTACTCTGTGGCCGTCTCCGATCTTTACTCTGTGGCCGTCTCCGATCTTTACTCTGTGGCCGTCTCCGATCTTTAGTCTGTGGCCGTCTCCGATCTTTACTCTGTGGCCGTCTCCGATCTTTAGTCTGTGGCCGTCTCCGATCTTTACTCTGTGGCCGTCTCCGATCTTTAGTCTGTGGCCGTCTCCGATCTTTACTCTGTGGCCGTCTCCGATCTTTACTCTGTGGCCGTCTCCGATCTTTACTCTGTGGCCGTCTCCGATCTTTACTCTGTGGCCGTCTCCGATCTTTACTCTGTGGCCGTCTCCGATCTTTAGTCTGTGGCCGTCTCCGATCTTTACTCTGTGGCCGTCTCCGATCTTTAGTCTGTGGCCGTCTCCGATCTTTACTCTGTGGCCGTCTCCGATCTTTAGTCTGTGGCCGTCTCCGATCTTTAGTCTGTGGCCGTCTCCGATCTTTAGTCTGTGGCCGTCTCCGATCTTTACTCTGTGGCCGTCTCCGATCTTTACTCTGTGGCCGTCTCCGATCTTTACTCTGTGGCCGTCTCCGATCTTTACTCTGTGGCCGTCTCCGATCTTTAGTCTGTGGCCGTCTCCGATCTTTAGTCTGTGGCCGTCTCCGATCTTTAGTCTGTGGCCGCCTCCGATCTTTACTCTGTGGCCGTCTCCGCTCTTTACTCTGTGGCCGTCTCCGATCTTTAGTCTGTGGCCATCTCCGATCTTTAGTCTGTGGCCGTCTCCGATCTTTAGTCTGTGGCCGTCTCCGATCTTTAGTCTGTGGCCGTTTCCGCTCCCTACTCTGTGGCCGTTTCCGCTCTTTACTCTGTGGCCGTCTCCGCTCCCTACTCTGTGGCCGTCTCCGCTCCCTACTCTGTGGCCGTCTCCGCTCCCTACTCTGTGGCCGTTTCCGCTCCCTACTCTGTGGCCGTCTCCGCTCCCTACTCTGTGGCCGTCTCCGCTCCCTACTCTGTGGCCGTCTCCGCTCCCTACTCTGTGGCCGTCTCCGCTCCCTACTCTGTGGCCGTCTCCGCTCCCTACTCTGTGGCCGTCTCCGCTCCCTACTCTGTGGCCGTCTCCGATCCCTACTCTGTGGCCGTCTCCGATCCCTACTCTGTGGCCGTCTCCGCTCCGTACTCTGTGGCCGTCTCCGATCCCTACTCTGTCTTCTCTTCATTAATGTCTATGGTAGATAAGAAAACGGATGAGTGAACACTTTGTTACCGGTGGACCCTCTTACATGGCTATAGATGTCCGTACGCATGAGATGGTGTTATACCAAAATTATATTGATTATTGGCTCTGAACATACGTCGGCGCTCCAGAACTGGTGGCATGATGGCGTGTGAGCGCCGGGGTCCCACGTGTCTTATTGCAGGTAGCCGGATGAGCAGCTGTCCGGCTGGGCCGCAGCTGTGATGACTTGTCTGTAGAGTCCAGGTGGACAGGAGGGAAGGCCGGGCCATGTTTACTTACACATTCTCTCCCTAAGTGTCATCTTCATTACAGCGCCCTTCTGTGCCATTCACCGGCCTGACCCCCGGCCCCGAGGTGAAGGCTGCACCCCACAGCATAAAGGACAGGGGTCTATTGAGCGGGTGGTAATTGAGTTTTGTTTTCTCTTGGCTTTGTGGTTGGGGGTAGTGATGCAGAATTGGATACTTAGGAGGCTGTGTGAATGTCATCGCTCTTTTCACAGAGTATTGAATAGCTGACCGCAGGGTCATGGTGACAAGAGAATGGAAAGTGAGGAGGGGCTCTCCAGATTATGATGGGCATACTGGTCCCGACCACTAATCCAGCCTTAAATATTGTCTTATAGGATGATGGGGGCGGCTCCGGATAACCGGGGGTTGGCGTTGTGCTTCTGGGATTAAATGGGAAAACCTCTGGCACTGGCGTCCTTCAAGTGGTAAAAATTGCGTCATTTAAAGGGATTTTCCAGGATCATAAAAACATAACTGCCGGAGATGTAAACTAGCTCCACTCCGGTCTACAGGTTGTTTGTGGTACTGCAGCTTGGGTTCTGTGCAGACTGGGTCTAATATCGGCAGCCGTGGATTCCTCCAGAGTGTCCTACACAGTGGGAATAAGTGTGAATACTGCCCTAAGGGCCGAAGTCAATATTTATAGTTTAGCCTCTATCGGGTCCTAATAATATTTTACATGGATAAAATAAACCTCAAACTGCGTCTGCACCAAGTCACAACCTGACTGTATTTCAGCTGAGCGAAGTTAATAGCCACAGGTAACCCATGGACAGAGGGGGCGCTATTTCTTTTCCTTTTAAATTTCGATGACAACCAGTGAGGCTTTTATTAAGGCTCTGTCATGATGATCGGGGTGAACAGGGGCTTCTAGATTGGCCCTAGGCTACGGGACCCCAGCTATCCCTGATCTCAGAGGTACCTCTGAAGGTGAGGATGTCTGAGCCGCCTTCCTGGCCCTGCTCCAAACCAGTCCTGATGTTATACCCCCTCCCCCAGGTGAGGGCCCGGACACAAGTATGATAAAACCAACAGTGATAGACAAACAGAGGAAACCAAAACTCTATTCATACAGAGGTATAAGAGATAAGGAGGAAAATAAGAGCAGGGAGGAAACAATAAAACAACAAGTAAACTCCACAACAACTCAAAGCAAAATGTAATATAATCACCAGCAGGACTGGAACACAACAGCACAGAGACCAAAACAGCAGTAAACTATAGTCGGCATGGGAAGACAGATTCCACCATCTTAAAGGCGGGGGGTAACTATGATAGGCTTCCAACAACACATGATCCCAGAGGTAACCATCAGGCTAGCGGAGGTTAACTCTTGCTAGCCTGCCCATGACTGAGCACACAACTGGTCGATGCCTGTGTAACTTACAAACACCAGAGAAACCATCAGGCGCATTGTCAGAATCTGTAGTGTGAACGGCGTCTGATGCCGCCATGACACTCTGCGAGTTTTGATCAAATCTCTATGTGACAGGCTCCTCTGGGGAGAGAACATGGACCCAGCAGTGGAATATGTGTGGTACTTAGGGGGTCAATCTGAGCCTGGAAATTCTTAAAAACCTTCACATAATAGAAAAATTCTGGTTTCTAACAAACTCCTTTTTGCAGCAATTCTGTCAATTTTGATGGGTCCCAACAGTTAGAAGTGCTATACCCCTCCCCCATCCTCTTCGTAATTGGATAGGTTAAAAGTCAGGGTCAACCATGGACCCCGGAGAGTCTTTAGGGCACGGATTGTTACCTACAGCTGGATAAGGCTGCATTATGTAAGCGGCAACAATGTAGCAAAGCTGTGACAGAGGATGGATGTAACCGCTACAACGTGTCCATTATACAACTTCTTATTCCTAATAATCGCAGGGCCCTGTACGAGGGCAACTTCACTTTAGAAGGTTCTGAAAGTCCGGTCAGTGATTGTGTAAAAGAAACATATTCATATGTATAATATATAGAATAATTAATCCTATATATAAAAAAAATTGCACTGAACCACAACAATATATACCGTACTTGGATAAAAATAGTATTTTATCATTATTTTTTTATCCAAGTATATATTGTTGTGGTTCAGCGCAAAAAAATTTTATATATAGGATTAATTATTCTATATATTATACATATGAATATACCCACCCCTAGGCAATTAAGGGTTTTTGCCTAAAAAATTAGCTGCAGAACCATTAAAACATTGGCTTTTAGCGCTGACATGATTTTTATTGATTGTGTAAAAGAAACAAACTAGACCAAGATTTCAAGGGCTTGTCCTGGAGAAGACACAACCTGAGCGTTCAGAATCCGGGTGTATAGCGTGCGGCGTGTGACCGCGAAGTGTCGGGCGTTGTCGCCCTCTAGTGGGATCAGCCTCAGCTGCTGCTTTTTCTGGGGTTTTTGTATTATTATTATTTTTTTTTTTTTTTTTAAGCTGTGCGGGGGTCACAGACTTTAATCCCGTCAGGTCACTGAACCCCTCGGGCTTCTATGTTTTTTGCTAAGTATGTTTGGGTTTCATTTTAAAGTTCAAAAACTTTTATTATGAGATTAGTCAACTTCAAAAAGTTCTCCCCGAAGCACAAGCTTTCTGGAGCATTAGACTGCAAGCTTCACCTAGTCTGGAGTCAACGTGGATCCACACATCAAGGGCACAATATGTGCAGAAGTCAGGGTTAAAGACACCGCCTGCAGCTTGTACGTCTGTCCTGGTCTGAGGATGTGACTGGAGGCGACTTATTTTGTTGCTATTGGTCTGTGCGTCAACAAAATCCATCTTTCTAACGCTTCTATCCCATGTTCTTTCAGAGCGAGAATCGAGAGAGGAAGATCCAACAACATCAGACACCGAGGACCATTTCCACCAGAAGCCAAGTTCCCGTAAAGTGGTCCCTGTGGTCTCCGAGCAGAAGGTCCGAGCTCTGAACATTTACCAGCAGAAGAAGAAGACGGTCTCCAAGATTGTGGCCGTAGAGAACAAGGCCCAGACCCTGTCCTCCCCGGAGTACAGCATCGAGTCCGAACTGGTGAGTGCCGAGCGGGTAATGAGACTGGTACCCGTCCACAGATCCCGAACGCCTCGAGGTCACAAAATAAAAGATCCGTGCCCAAATAACCAAGGTCACGCCACTCTCTAATGGTCGCTTTTATTTTTCAGGGCCCCTGCCGCAGACAAATGGAAACAGTTATGCAAGACATGAAGGTGTCACATCGTGTGCACCCCCGAGCCTTCTACATCCCCAACTGTGACCGGAAAGGGTTCTTCAAAAGAAAACAAGTAAGACACAAAAAACAACAAAATAAAACAAATGACATAATATTGAGTGTTATAGTAGTCATATTCTTGTACGTAGGGGGCAGTATTATAGTAGTCATATTCTTGTACATAGGGGCAGTATTATAGTAGTTGTATTCTTGTACATAGGGGCAGTATTATAGTAGTTATATTCTTGTACATAGGAGCAGTATTATAATAGTTATATTCTTGTACATAGGAGCAATATTATAGTAGTTATATTCTTGTACATAGGGGCAGTATTATAGTAGTTATATTCTTGTACATAGGGGGCAGTATTATAGTAGTTATATTCTTGTACATAGGGGGCAGTATTATAGTAGTTATATTCTTGTACATAGGGGGCAGTATTATAGTAGTTATATTCTTGTACATAGGGGCAGTATTATAGTAGTTATATTCTTGTACATAGGGGCAGTATTATAGTAGTTATATTCTTGTACATAGGAGCAGTATAATAGAAGTTATATTCTTGTACATAGGGGCAGTATTATAGTACTTATATTCTTGTATATAGGGAGCAGTATTATAGTAGTTATATTCTTGTACATAGGGGCAGTATTATAGTAAGGCAGTATTATAGTAGTTATATTCTTGTACATTGGGGCAGTATTATAGTAGTTATATTCTTGTACATAGGGGCAGTATTATAGCAGTTATATTCTTGTACATAGGAGCAGTATTATAGTAGTTATATTCTTGTACATAGGAGCAGTATTATAGTAGTTATATTCTTGTACATAGGGGCAATATTATAGTAGTTATATTCTTGTATATAGGGGCAGTATTATAGTAGTTATATTCTTGTATATAGGGGCAGTATTAATGCAGTTATATTCTTGTACATAGGGGCAGTATTATAGTAGTTATATTCTTGTACATAGGAGGCAGTATTATAGCAGTTATATTCTTGTACATAGGGGGCAGTATTATAGTAGTTATATTCTTGTACATAGGGGCAGTATTATAGTAGTTATATTCTTGTACATAGGAGCAGTATTATAGTAGTTATATTCTTGTACATAGGAGCAGTATGATAGTAGTTATATTCTTGTACATAGGGGCAGTATTGTAGTAGTTACATTCTTGTACATAGGGGCAGTATTATAGTAGTTATATTCTTGTACATAGGAGCAGTATTATAGTAGTTATATTCTTGTACATAGGAGCAGTATTATAGTAGTTATATTCTTGTACATAGGAGCAGTATTATAGTAGTTATATTCTTGTACATAGGGGCAGTATTATAGTAGTTATATTCTTGTACATAGGGGCAATATTATAGTAGTTATATTCTTGTATATAGGAGCAGTATTATAGTAGTTATATTCTTGTATATAGGGGCAGTATTATATTAGATATATTCTTGTACATAGGAGGCAGTATTATAGCAGTTATATTCTTGTACATAGGGGGCAGTATTATAGCAGTTATATTCTTGTACATAGAGGCAGTATTATAGCAGTTATATTCTTGTACATAGGAGCAGTATTATAGCAGTTATATTCTTGTACATAGAGGCAGTATTATAGCAGTTATATTCTTGTACATAGGAGCAGTATTATAGTAGTTATATTCTTGTACATAGGAGCAGTATTATAGCAGTTATATTCTTGTACATAGAGGCAGTATTATAGCAGTTATATTCTTGTACATAGGAGCAGTATTATAGTAGTTATATTCTTGTACATAGGAGCAGTATTATAGTAGTTATATTCTTGTACATAGGGGCAGTATTATAGTAGTTCTATTCTTGTACATAGAGGGCAGTATTATAGTAGTTATATTCTTGTACATAGGGGCAGTATTATAGCAGTTATATTCCTGTACATAGGAGCAGTATTATAGTAGTTACATTCTTGTACATAGGGGGCAGTATTATAGTAGTTATATTCTTGTACATAGGGGGCAGTATTATAGTAGTTATATTCTTGTACATAGGAGCAGTATTATAGTAGTTATATTCTTGTACATAGAGGCAGTATTATAGCAGTTATATTCTTGTACATAGGAGCAGTATTATAGTAGTTATATTCTTGTACATAGGAGCAGTATTATAGCAGTTATATTCTTGTACATAGAGGCAGTATTATAGCAGTTATATTCTTGTACATAGGAGCAGTATTATAGTAGTTATATTCTTGTACATAGGAGCAGTATTATAGTAGTTATATTCTTGTACATAGGGGCAGTATTATAGTAGTTCTATTCTTGTACATAGAGGGCAGTATTATAGTAGTTATATTCTTGTACATAGGGGCAGTATTATAGCAGTTATATTCCTGTACATAGGAGCAGTATTATAGTAGTTACATTCTTGTACATAGGGGGCAGTATTATAGTAGTTATATTCTTGTACATAGGAGCAGTATTATAGTAGTTATATTCTTGTATCTACGGGCAATATTATAGTAGTTATATTCTTGTATCTACGGGCAATATTATAGTAGTTATATTCTTGTACATAGGGGCAGTATTATAGTAGTTCTATTCTTGTACATAGGGGCAGTATTATAGCAGTTATATTCTTGTACATAGGAGCAGTATTATAGTAGTTATATTCTTGTACATAGGGGCAGTATTATAGTAGTTACATTCTTGTACATAGGAGGCAGTATTATAGTAGTTATATTCTTGTATATAGGGGCAATATTATAGTAGTTATATTCTTATACATAGGGGCAGTATTATAGTAGTTATATTCTTGTATATAGGGGCAGTATTATAGTAGATATATTCAGAGCTGTTGGCAGCCTCTTTACAGGGACAGTGCATATATTTTTGTTCTGTGGGTTGATTTTTTCTTTATTATCCTAATTATTTAGTTGCAGGAAACCTGTCATGGTTCTAAACCTTTACATCTGGGGATAATCTGCATTTTTTTAGCATTGTAAACCTGGTTGGCTGCTGAACTGAGAGATGTGACAGGACGGCTTCAGTCACCGCTGAGTACATAGTGAATGGCGGCTGTAACTGCACCCCGACAATGACTGACAGTTGGCATCAGTACAGAAGCTGCTGTCCGTCGGTGTCGGGGCGTGATTACAGTCGCCATTCATTATATACTGAGCAGTGACTGCTGCTGCACCAGCACATCTCTGACTGACAACCGGAGGCTGCAGGGAAGAATGAAGTTCATATCCTCCCAGTAGCCAGGTTACAGAGTGATGCCTTAGAGCGCTATTGACCTGTGCACTTGCCCCGTATCTGCGGCGTTTGGGAACGTGTCCGGTGCTTTTAATGAGGATGAGTGGAGTGTGATAGAATGATGGAGGAAAGCGATGGCTGCTACAAACTTACAAACCTGGGACTGTCTGTATAAACCTATTTGTGTTTATTCGTGGCACGTTCTGACCATGTTCTGCCTTTCCTTCCGCAGTGTAAACCTTCCAGAGGCCGTAAACGTGGCATCTGCTGGTGTGTAGACAAGTACGGCCTGAAGCTTCCCGGCATTGACTACAGCAGCGGTGACCTGCAGTGCCACAGCTTCGACAGCAGCAACATCGAATGATCCGCGCTCGCTGACCTACAATGGCTGGATGGACGTGATCACTCGTGTTCTTTTTTTTGTTACTTTGTCTTGAGATGTCCACAAGGATCTCTACATTTTTATTTTTTTGTTTCTTCATCTCATCGGCAACAGCAAAAAAAAAAAAAAATCTTGAAAGCTTCAGAAGAAATATTAAAAAGACAATGATGAAGAAGCCGAGGAAAGGAGAACAATGTATAAAGAACAATGTAACGCTTGAGGCAACAAAGTGACGAGTCTTTAGAGTAGAGAGGATATCGGGGCCGCCCCCGGGAGACGCTCTGTTGCTTGTAATTTGTTATTTTTTTTGCTTTATTTTTGACAATGGGGGAAGGTCCCGTGAGCTCACGTTGACTCCACGCTGTCCCTGTCCGAGCACGCGTGGAATATTTTAGTTTCCATACGGCTCTCGTACTCGGTTGTATGGGCTTGACCCTGAATATTCTTCACCTGAGATGACCAATCATCTCCAGACAGCCGACACGCGTTTCGCTCCTCATCCGCGTCTCCAGTTGCTCCTGATTACGGAGGAGACCTTGGAGGAAAATATTTGAGGACGTGATATTCGAGCCGGTTTTTCACTGACTGAAGCTCTAGAAATCGCTAACCTGTCACTTTAATTATTTGTATCTTTTTATTTTTACGGGCACAGGACACTTGTTAGAATGCACTCCACACATATCTCTCATCACATTGACTCCATGCCACGTGTGGGCACGGTATAGGCGACTCCTGGTGCCAGTGTCACCAAGGCCCTATGGAATTTGTGCCATTTAAATCTAAAAATTACAATGTACAGGGTCACTGACATGTTTGATCACAGCTGGGTCTGCTGAGAATCCTTCCAGGTTCTTTAACACTTTGTTTTCCTCAGTCATAAATTCCATGCCTTATTTGCAGAAAAGCTGTGACTTATTTTTTAGTTTTTATTAATATATATTTGTATATATATTTTAGGATTTTTTTTAAATTTTTTTGCTTCTATTGTTGTTAAAATAAAAGTCCTCGCCCCTCCGCCTCTTTTTCTGCCAAAGCATCTTGCCAACTATTTTTGAATTGCCCATTTTATCTGCTTCGTGTTTTTGTTTTTTGTTGAAGGCTTCACCCGCTGGTCCAGGTTCCTTTAATTAAAGGGCAGTTGGGCACTAAAGTAGATATCGGTGCTGTTTTTTATTTTTTTCTTGTTTTTTTGACGTTTCAATAGTTTGTTGAAAAAGATAAGCTACAACCTGCAACTTTTTATTTTTTTGAGTCAATCTCTTCTAAGGTTACTTGATGTCTCATGAGTTCTGAGGAGGTCGAGTGACTCGAGCTTTAAATAAATGAAGGCTTTAGATACCACTTTTCTAAGTCTGACAAAGCCATAAGGAAGTTCTTGAGAAGCTTTGTGCCGAATTGGTGACATTTTTACTAAGTTGAAACGGATGGAAAACTGTCCAAAAAGCCGGAAGATTTAAGAAGATTATATATCCAGACGGAATGGTGACGAGTCTCATGGAATCTGCCACTTATTGAGACTAATGGGACAAAAATTTAAAAGGACAGGACCTTCCGGGCGTGCCATTGGTGAGGACCTGCCGGGCGTGCCATTGGTGAGGACCTGCCGGGCGTGCCATTGGTGAGGACCTGCCATTGGAGAGGACCTGCCGGACCTGCCATTGGTGAGGACCTGCCATTGGTGAGGACCTGCCGGACCTGCCATTGGAGAGGACCTGCCGGACCTGCCATTGGTGAGGACCTGCCGGACCTGCCATTGGAGAGGACCTGCCATTGGTGAGGACTGAATAGCAGAAAGTGTTGAACTCTGAGATGGAGAATGAATGCATCCTTGGTTATGAAGCTGAGGCTGAGTTCTGCTGTTGGAGAGGAGTGCGGGGGACGTCGCCATGTTTCCCGTTGACACAATTGAGTGACTGGCACAAGTATCATTAAGTAGAATTGCTGATGGTTACGCTTGGCATTCCTTAATTTGCTGCCTTTTAATCTCTATATGGAAAATGCAAGACAATGAGTTATTTTGTGGACTTTGCAAAAAATTTAAAAAAAAAAAAAGACTCTGACGAAGCCAAGCGCCCCCCCCCGGGTGTTCAGTGGGACTGTTGATAGACATTGGGTCATTTTCCTCGGGAGATGCAATTTCTGAATGTTCTCTGATCTGTGTTACGTCCTTTCTTGAAAGCTTTGTATTACTCCTGGCAAAAAACAAAAAATGTTTGATCTGTGTTGCTTTGAGACCGCTGGCTTTACCCATTAAGAAAACCCCATTGCTTCTGCTCGTGCTGTCCGGGATGAGAAGGGTGATGAGCACTTACTCTTTGGTTTCATACAGAAAGCCGCCATATTGTATCTCTACACAACCTCCATATTGTACCTCTACACAGCCGCCATATTGTACCTCTACACAACCTCCATATTGTACCTCTACACAGCCGCCATATTGTATCTCTACACAGCCTCCATATTGTACCTCTACACAGCCACCATATTGTATCTCTACACAACCTCCATATTGTACCTCTACACAGCCGCCATATTGTACCTCTACACAGCCTCCATATTGTACCTCTACACAGCCACCATATTGTACCTCTACACAGCCACCATATTGTACCTCTACACAGCCTCCATATTGTACCTCTACACAGCCACCATATTGTATCTCTACACAGCCTCCATATTGTACCTCTACACACCCGCCATATTGTATCTCTACACAGCCTCCATATTGTACCTCTACACAGCCACCATATTGTACCTCTCCACAGCCGCCATATTGTATCTCTACACACCCGCCATATTGTTTCTCTGCACAGCCGCCATATTGTATCTCTACACAGCCTCCATATTGTACCTCTACACACCCGCCATATTGTTTCTCTGCACAGCCCAGATTTCCAGAGATTTTGTTTCCCAAAAAGTAGTTCTTCTTATAAGTAAATGCCTCTGTAATGTGGCATTCAATGAAGAACGCCATTATTCTTTTTTTATGGATTGATTGATACAGTATGGCTGCAGTATTACGGCTTTGTATAACTCTGCTATAATACGGCCTTTTGGCTCTCCTTTTGAGGGCGCTGCTTTGCGGTTGTCTGGGGGTGCACAAAGTTTTAACTGTACATAGCCTGACAGGTTTCCTAATGAGAAGAATTTTTGAATGCACCTACTGTAGTGGGTAGAGAAGGATTTTAAGATTTATTTTTTTTTATTATATTTTACTTTATTACCATTTAAATATAAAGCGATCTGCCCATCCCCCAATTAGTTTAAAAAGTTGGTTCTTCACTATTCGTTAAATGTGAACCTCTTTATTTTTGTATCACTGGTGGCCGACAGGTCCAGCTCAGGATGGTTCTTGTATGTTTTTTTCAACAGTAGAAAGTGCAAAGTCTATGAAGGCTAGTTAAGATGATGCTCAAGAGGATAATTTTTGGGAGGCTATGTGCCCACGGGACAATGTACCCGCGGACTTTGCCGTGGAAAACTCACGGATTTATGTGGATTTTCCAGATAAATACGCAGGTTAACGCAAGTACAGACACTCCCCATGTTATCCTATGGGATTTGGGGAATGCTGTATAAATGAATATGCTGCGGATGTCTCGCAGCCACACGTAACTGCATGTCAATTATTCCTGCGGAAATATCTGCAGATGTCCTGCCTTTCCACTATGGAGATAGAGGCCGGGATTTTCGCAGGTTTACCGCAACAAAAATGCTTGAATCCCGCAGCAATGGATAACTGCGGATTCCAGGGAGCAGCTGCGGGAAACCTGTGGCAAAGTCCGGGGGTACATTGTCCCATGGGCACATAGCCTTAAAGGGAATTTGTCAACAGATTGTCGCCATTTAACCAGAGAGCAGCATAATGTAGGGGCAGAGATCCTGATTCAAGGGATGTGTCACTTATTAGAATGTGTGCTGTAGCTTTAATACAATCAGTATTTTATCAGCAGGAGATTATCAGTGCAGGACTTGGTCTCACAAGCAGTCCAGCTAATCAGTGTAACCCCACCCCAACTTATTGGCAGCTTGCTGACCTTGCACAGTGTACACAGAAAGCTGCCAACCATAGTTCTCGGTGGGGTTATACACAGGAAACTGCCAATCAGGGATTGTGGGTGGGGTTATACACAGCAGAGGTCTTGGCTCTGCTGCAGCTACAGCAGACAACAGATTTTGTATAAAAACTGCAGCAAGCAGCCCAGTATTCTTGCCCTATATTATGGTGCTCTCAGATTATATATAATAAACCTGCTGAAAGATTCCCTTCAATGTCACAAAAATACAGCAAATTCCAGAAATAATAAATCTAGGAAACCAATGCTACGTATTAGGCAAAGAAAAATAGATTCTGTAATGTCAGTATTAGTCGTATTGCAGAGAAAGCAATTTTTTTGTTGTTATTTTTTTAATTGTTTGTAACTATTTTTGGCAGCAACAGTTTGGGAATTAGCAAGTGAATATTGAAACAAAGTAACAAAGTAAGCTTGGGTTGTGAGGAGGGTTCTGTTTGGTTTTTTTGTAATTCAGTTTTCTTAGTTATCCTCAGTTTCAGAATATTACAAAGTCAAACTAAAATAATCTCCAACTTATATTTTTCCTATATGGCTTGTGATTTTTTTTTCTTTACCCTTGTTGAGATTTTTATCCAATAAACCCTGAGAATTTTTAGGCCATGTGCCCACGAGACTCTGTATCTGCGGATTTTTCTGCATCAATATCCGCAGCTTTCCCCCGGAATCCGCACCTTTTCATAGGTGTGGATTTTGTGCGGATTTGATGCAGATTTGACGCGGATTTTGTTGCGGATTTTGCGTTTTTTTTTTTTTTAATTCAATTGAATAGGCAAAATCCGCACGAAAATCCGCAACAATAATTGACATGTTGCAGATTTTTCAGCACGAAAATCTGCACTATTTCCGCTGCAGAAAAATCCGCAGCATGGGCACAGCATTTCCCAAATGCCATAGAAATGGCTGGGGAGTAGCTGTGCTGCAGATTTCTGGAAAATCCGCGGCAAAATCCGCGCATTTTCCGCAGCGTGGGCACATAGCCTTTGTCTTTTCTCCATCCTAGAAATCTAACATTTTATACTAATGGAGCCTTCCCTGTGGTGACGCTCGTCAGTCCAGTTTGATCCCAATCTTCTGCTCTTCGTAGAAAATGAAATTTTGATAAACACCTGGAGATTTGTAGTTGTAAAGTTTTCAGGAATTGCAAATCATTTCTCGGTATCATCACCCTCTCATGTCAGGCAGCGCAGAGCATCAATCCATGGGAAACGTTTCACAGCTTGATTTAAAAAGAAAAAAAAAATGTAAATATTTTTAATTGAACTTTTGCAATGCGCTGAAGCCAGTAGGAGAATGTTTCCAGGTGGAGTAACAAAAAAAATTGTGAAAGTGATATCATTTAATGCGGCAATATAGCCTTGTTTTTGTGTAATATTTTTGTGACTTTTTTTTTTTTAAACCACTACTTCAGGAGTATTTTTGCACTATTTAAAAACAAAAATCATTCACATTTCTCCAGCCAGTGGACTTCACATCAAGACTTTTTTTTTTTCTTTTTAATTATATTTACTTTTTTGTGAAAACACAATCACTTCATTGTTGGATGCCAAATCATCCACCGTTTTCTGCCTTATCAGTAACCAGACTTCTCCATGTTTTTTTGTTTTCTGTCTTATATTCACTACCGTTGTTTTTTACAGGTCGTTGTATTAATTTTGTGGGTTTTTTCCTATTTTTCCTTCCATCATTACAATACAGTTATTGGTAGATTGTAACCGGGGTACAGACATAAAAGCCTCTGCACAATTTTTGTTGGGAAATTCTGAACACAATGGAAACTGTACGTTCTGTTTAACATTTTGTACTTTAATAAAAGAAGAGAAAATCTCACCTTTTTATTACAGAAGTGAAGATTGCTGTATACTATTTATTCATCGTATAATTTATGTTATTCATTCGATCCTTTTTCTTTTTTTCTTTTTTTTCTTTTTTTTGTCATGACAAAGCATTTATTTAATAAAGATATGGATACAATTTTAACTGGTTTACTTAACTGCTGCAAAAATTAAAAATTTACAAACTTGTAAAATTATGGAAAAAAATACACATTCAGTAATAATCCCAATTATGATTCAGATAAAATAAAAAAAATAGCCATAAATAGATCCCAAAATGTTGATGAGTGGACTAGTCATACGGGAGATACAGACGATGTATAATGTGGTCATGTAGGCAATATTCACAAGGCACTCTATTCAATTATTCGTTTCAAACCTTCGTATTACAGCAAGCCTTTTTCAGTTGAATGCAAAACTTGGTATTGGAGTAGGGTATATTCCCCCTCAGGTGCTGACACCTGTATTGGATAGATAGATAGATAGATGGATGGATAAATAGAGGGATAGAGGGATAGATAGATAGATAGATAGAGGGATAGATAGATAGATAGATAGATAGATAGATAGATAGATAGATAGAGGGATAGATAGATAGATAGATAGATAGATAGATAGATAGATAGATAGATAGATAGAGGGATAGATAGATAGATGGACGGATAGATAGATAGAGGGATAGATAGATAGAGGGATAGATAGAGGGATAGATAGATAGATAGATAGATAGAGGGATAGATAGATAGATAGATAGATAGAGGGATAGATAGATAGATAGATAGATAGAGGGATAGATAGATAGATAGAGGGATAGATAGATAATAGATAGATGGATAGATAGAGGGATAGATGGATAGATAGAGGGATAGATAGAGAGATAGATAGATAGAGGGATAGATAGATAGATGGATAGAGGGATAGAGGGATAGATAGATAGAGGGATAGATAGATAGATGGATAGAGGGATAGAGGGATAGATAGAGGGATAGATAGAGGGATAGATAGAGGGATAGATAGAGGGATAGATAGAGGGATAGATAGATAGATAGATAGATAGAGGGATGGATAGATAGATAGATAGATAGATAGATAGAGGGATAGATAGATGGATAGATAGATAGAGGGATAGATAGAGGGATAGATAGATAGAGGGATAGATAGATAGATAGATAGATAGATAGATGGATAGAGGGATAGATGGATGGATAGATAGATAGAGGGATAGATAGATAGAGGGATAGATAGAGGGATAGATAGATAGATAGAGGGATAGATAGATAGATAGAGGGATAGATGGACAGATGGATAGAGGGATAGATAGAGAGATAGATAGATGGATAGATAGATAGAGGGATAGATAGATAGATAGAGGGATAGATAGATAGATAATAGATAGATAGAGGGATAGATGGACAGATGGATAGATGGATAGATAGATAGAGGGATAGATAGAGGGATAGATAGATAGATAGATAGATAGAGGGATAGATAGATAATAGATAGATAGATAGAGGGATAGATAGAGGGATAGATAGATAGATAGATATAGAGGGATAGATAGAGAGAGGGATAGATATCTTTAATTTTTCCCTCGGATGGAAAGCATCCACTTATTGCCTCCGAAAATCAGATCACACTCGGCCATTGAAAGCTATGGGTCCGCAAAAAAACATGGACCGCACTTGGATGAGCAGTGGCTTTACTTCTTTTTCATTTGCATGCTTTCACAAAATACAATAATGGCTTGTAAAATAGAAGCTTAACGTTGTGATAAAAAGAAAATCCAAATGAGCGAATTCCGTAATGAAAATTGAAATGGATTTTTCAGCCCTGAACTATTATCTTTTATTCAGCAATTTGTGTTTATAATTTATTAATGTGCGTAAGTAATATAGCTCTTTCTCTAAGGCAGAGTTCAGAATTGGCACAATTCAGTGTAGTCACCACTGAGCGACTCACTGCACACTGGTAAAGAGTTCACAGAATGCAAAAATATTGTTTATCTGTCAGCATTCACTTTTCACACTGTACAGTTAAAAAAATCTTCACATTTATAGCTAAATTTTGTCTTTAAAGCAATGATCTCAAAATTAAAAGTTATCCCCTATCTCTCTGATTGGGTTCAACTGCCATGCCCATCCCGAGAACGTGGGCTCTGAAGATCTTTGGCTGAATGGAGCGGGGGTTAATAATGTGCACAAACACTCTCTTCATTGTAAGGCTATGTGCGCACGCTGCGGCTTTTTTGACCCTGCGTTTTTTGCCGCAAAAAACGCACAAAAACGCATTGGTAAAAAACGTATGCGTTTTTGCTGCGTTTCGGTGCGTTTTTTGGCTGCTTATTTTATCTCTGCGTTTTGCTGCGTTTTTCCAATGCATTGCATGGATGGAAAATGCAGTTAAAAGCAGAAAAGAATTGACATGTCCATTTTTTTCTTCCAGCTCAAAAATGTAGCTAAAAAAAAAAAAGTTGTGTGCGGACAGCAAAAATAAAGAAGCAAAGTCATGCAGTTTTGAGCCCCAAAATGCACAAAAACGCACCCAAAAAACACGCAAAAAAAGTCAAGAAAACCGCTCAGTGCGCACATAGCCTAATGAGGGCACGGATCACACTGCTCAGCTGATCTCCGGTGCTTTTATTACAGGCAATCGTCCCCCAGCGATTGTACAGCTGTTCCCTAGCCCACAGATAAGGGATATCTTTAAAGATTGAGAATATCTATTATAATATTATTATATTTCTGATAAAAAAAAAATTGTTCCCAAACCTGTGTTCTACCTACTGCAGATAATTGAGTTTGTTACTTCTGTAGTCCGGTCTGAACAATCCTGTGTGAGCTAAACACATTTGCAAAACTCTTACAATTTAACAAATGATGAGAAGAAAAAGTATCAGTGTATGAAACATTGTATCAATGCACAGTCCAAATATTATGGATTTTCTAGACTGGATGCAATTGCAGCAAACCCTCAGCTGTCAGATCAGGAGTTTACACATCCGTATCAAGTGTGATTTAAAATAAAATCCCTTATATTCCACGCATTTTGCGCCGCGCTCGCCCCTGTGTAATGACTTATGTCACCTGAATCACTGGTCATTACACAATTAAAGGCACGGTAACATTTAACCCTTGATAATCTGGAAGCTTTCGGTTCCGTTTAAACCAAATTAAAGGAATTTGAATGGTTAGCACCAAAAGAAATCCTACTATACACTGAAGCCTGAGAGGCGCAGCGTGGTTACTCACATATTCCAGTGCATTACATGGCAGCTCCACAGTCGCCACAAATAATGGCTGCATGTGTATTTCAATCTGTATAACATGTATTGTCAGCTGTAATGAGATTTGGTTTTCTCTGCTGTTCACATACACACATTTGCCCACTCTTCCTTACTGGGGCCGGTCACCACATACACACATTTGCCCACACTCCCTTACTGGGGCCGGTCACCACATACACACATTTGCCCACACTCCCTTACTGGGGCTGCTCACCACATACACACATTTGCCCACACTCCCTTACTGGGGCTGGTCACCACATACACACATTTGCCCACACTCCCTTACTGGGGCTGCTCACCACATACACACATTTGCCCACACTCCATTACTGGGGCTATTCACCACATACACACATTTACCAACACTCCCTTAGGGTATGTGCGCACGTTGCTTTTTACCTGCTTTTTACCTGCTTTTTTGCTGCTTTTTCTTCTGCGCTGTTTAATGCCAAAATGGATGTGTTCTTCTATTCAAGCAAAGTCTATGGGAATTTGGGTTTCTTGTTCACACTATGTTGTTCAAAATGCTGCCTTTTTGTGGCAGAACTTTGGTCAAAAACTCAGCTTTGCAAAACCCAAAAGGCAAAAACAATTGACATGTTGCTTCTTTGAAAAGCTGAGTTTTTGACCAAAGTTCTGCCACAAAAAGGCAGCATTTTGAACAACATAGTGTGAACAAGAAACCCAAATTCCCATAGACTTTGCTTGAATAGAAGAACACATCCATTTTGGCATTAAACAGCGCAGAAGAAAAAGCAGCAAAAAAGCAGGTAAAAAGCAACGTGCGCACATACCCTTACTGGGGCCGGTCACCACATACACACATTTGCCCACACTCCCTTACTGGGGCCGGTCACCACATACACACATTTGCCCACACTCCCTTACTGGGGCTGCTCACCACATACACACATTCCCCCACACTCCCTTACTGGGGCCGGTCACCACATACACACATTCCCCCACACTCCCTTACTGGGGCTGCTCACCACATACACACATTTGCCCACACTCCCTTACTGGGGCCGGTCACCACATACACACATTCCCCCACACTCCCTTACTGGGGCTGCTCACCACATACACACATTCCCCCACACTCCCTTACTGGGGCTGCTCACCACATACACACATTCCCCCACACTCCCTTACAGGGGCCGGTCACCACATACACACATTCCCCCACACTCCCTTACTGGGGCTGCTCACCACATACACACATTTGCCCACACTCCCTTACTGGGGCTGCTCACCACATACACACATTTGCCCACACTCCCTTACTGGGGCTGCTCACCACATACACACATTTGCCCACACTCCCTTACTGGGGCTGCTCACCACATACACACATTTGCCCACACTCCCTTACTGGGGCCGGTCACCACATACACACATTTGCCCCACACTCCCTTACTGGGGCTGCTCACCACATACACACATTTGCCCACACTCCCTTACTGGGGCTGCTCACCACATACACACATTTGCCCACACTCCCTCACTGGGGCCGGTCACCACATACACACATTTGCCCACACTCCCTTACTGGGGCCGGTCACCACATACACACATTTGCCCACACTCCCTTACTGGGGCCGGTCACCACATACACACATTTGCCCACACTCCCTTACTGGGGCCTGTCACCACATACACACATTTACCCATACTCCCTTACTGGGGCTGCTCACCACATACACACATTTGCCCACACTCCCTTACTGGGGCCGGTCACCACATACACACATTTGCCCACACTCCCTTACTGGGGTTGGTCACCACATACACACATTCCCCCACACTCCCTTACTGGGGCTGCTCACCACATACACACATTTGCCCACACTCCCTTACTGGGGCCGGTCACCACATACACACATTTGCCCACACTCCCTTACTGGGGCCTGTCACCACATACACACATTCCCCCACACTCCCTTACTGGGGCCAGTCACCACATACACACATTCCCCCACACTCCCTCACTGGGGCCGGTCACCACATACACACATTCCCCCACACTCCCTTACTGGGGCCGGTCACCACATACACACATTCCCCCACACTCCCTTACTGGGGCCGGTCACCACATACACACATTTGCCCACACTCCCTTACTGGGGCCGGTCACCACATACACACATTTGCCCACACTCCCTTACTGGGGCTGCTCACCACATACACACATTTGCCCACACTCCCTTACTGGGGCTGTTCCCCACATACACATGTGCCGCCCCGGCGCAGACCGGGGTGCTCTGATCCAGGATCGTCGTGGCTGAAGGGGCCCGGACCAGGGCTCGGCACTCACTCCGATCCTTGAAAGGGGAGTATTTACAGGGGACAAGTTCGTGACTCCACCTGCGGGTTGCGGTAATGGGAGTACTGCTGCTGCTGGAAGGAGTACCAGGGCAGATGGTGGGGAGCAGCAAGGTGTCAGTCCCTCCGCAGGTAGGGAAGGCCCCAGCTTCTGGGGGATTTGGTGAGATGTTTGGGAGCACAGGGGACCAGGGTACTCACTGTGGGTATTCGTGGTGTAGGATGAGGATTATATAGCAGACGCTCACACTGATGATAAACCAAAGGCTCTGTGCATCACAGTCTCTACAGGGGAGGCCCATCCAGGTGTCCGCTCCCACCGGTGTCACTTGGTAATCCGGAGCCGCCTCCGTACACAAGTTAGTTCTCTGTTTGGCCCCTCAGCTTGAAGCTGTTGGGGCCCCCGCTCACTATGTCTAGTGTAGCTGTGCTCTTGATGGCTGGCACTTGGGATTTTAGTTGGCCGCGTTACTGGAAAGCCGTATCCCCGCGGTGTGCTGTCACCTTCAATCTCTGAGCTCCTAGGGAAGTTCATAACCCTCCCAGGTTAATTATCAGGACGGATGAACCTGCTCCTGACCTAGGGTCCTGTACCCCGTCGTGCTCGGTACTGGTCAGTTCTTTTGGATTTCTAATGCCGACAGTCCTCCTAGACTATGTCCGTCGCACCCTTCCAATGTCGTTCCCACTGGTTCCCGACTCCTCTGGTCCCGGACCACCGTCTGCGACCCAACCTTGGTCTAGCTCCCAGGGAGCTACTACTCCAGCTCCTGACTCTTTAAGGACTCTCACTAGTCTGCTCTCTAGACTCATCTGACTGAACTTCCCTCCCACCAGTCTGCCTGACCCCTAGGTGGGTGGCCTTATTCCGCTTATCCAACCCACTGGTGTGTCTGACATGTTATGATGTGAGGTGTTATTGGGATTTGTGCTGATTGTAGTGACACTGAATTCTGGGAACCTGGAGCCATGGGGGGTGGGCCCTGCACCCTGGGTGACAGGATGCAGTTCCCTGTGGCACCCTGATATACTCAGGGGCGCCACACACACATTTGCCGACACTCCCTTACTGGGGCTGGTCACCTGACCTGATAACTAGGCTTGTGTTCCCGCACTAAAAGGAGAAAGGGGAGGAGCTTGTGTGTTCCCTAGAAGTAGAAAGGGGAGGAGCTTAGTTCTGAGGTAAATTCTGTCAGTGGCAGTTGCGGTCGGGTGTGAGGTGAAGTGAGGAGGTAACATGGAGACGTCATGTCCTGAGGGGACTGGTGAACCCTCTGCAGGGGCAGCTGCACAATGGCAGGTGTCAGTCTCTAGGACACCAGGACTTCCAGGGTCAGTGGTAACTGAGAGACTGCTATTAGCCTTTCTATAAGGAGCAGTGAATTTCCCAGGAGCTCAGCGACGTGACTGAGTCTGGAAACTTCTAGAAGACAGTGAGTTTTCCCTCAGGATTCCAGTCGCTGCTCGCTGGAAGATCCAGAGTTTTCTTGTCTTGAGAGTCCCAAGATCCCAGACTCCTTCTCCCAGGTCGGGAAGTAGCGGCCAGAGGACACGAGCGTCACACAGAAGAGGAGCCAAACTCTCATCAGGGCAGGTCAGACCACCATCATTGTGAAGGCTGTACGGAATGTTCCGGACTATTCTGCAGAGCTTCCCTGTTCTGTCTGTGGCTGATTATTCTCTGCTGCGCTGTCCCCACCTCACCATCCCCAGGACCTAGTCCTAGAGAGGGGAGGGGACAACTCTCTGGCACTGCGCACCCCCACCTAACTCCTGGAGACCTCCACCAGTGCCGGCCATAACACAGCCGACCATCCTCAGGACCCAGCCCTAGAGGGGGTGGGGAGAACTCTCTGGCACTGCGCACCCCCACCTAACTCCTGGAGACCTCCAGCACTGCCAGCCATAACACAGCCGACCATCCTCAGGACCCAGCCCTAGAGGGTGGAGGGGACAACTCTCTGGCACTGCGCACCCCCACCTAACTCCTGGGGATCTCCACCAGTGCCGGCCATAACACAGCCGATCATCCTCAGGACCCAGCCCTAGAGGGGGAGGGGAGAACTCTCTGGCACTGCGCACCCCCACCTAACTCCTGGAGACCTCCAGCAGTGCCAGCCATAACACAGCCGACCATCCCCAGTACCCAGCCCTAGAGGGAGAAGGGGACAACTCTGGCACTGTGCATCACCACCTAACTCCTGGAGACCTCCAGCACTGCCAGCCATAACACAGCCGACCATCCACAGTACCCAGCCCTAGAGGGGGAGGGGACAACTCTCTGGCACTGCGCACCCCCACCTAACTCCTGGGGACCTCCACCAGTGCTGGCCATAACACAGCCGACCATCCCCAGGACCCAGCCTTAGAGGGGAGAGGGGACAACTCTCTGGCACTGCGCACCCCCACCTAACTCCTCGGGACCTCCAGCAGTGCCGGCTATAACACAGCCGACCATCCCCAGTACCCAGCCCTAGAGGGTGGAGGGGACAACTCTCTGGCACTGCGCACCCCCACCTAACTCCTGGAGACCTCCAGCAGTACCGGCCACACCACAGCCGAACATCCCAACTGGCGGCACAAACTCTTTATTTATTTATTTTATTTTTCTCTCCCCTTTTTAATATTTTTAACCCCCATCACATAAGCCTGTTGCTCACGCCTGGTACGGCCACTTTGCCACTCGGAGTCACCAACATGACATCAGAGGTCTACCGGGGGCGGCCACCTAGAAGTAACGAAGCCTGGTACGTTTATGAAACCGCATGTTACGCTCGCCAGGCGAGCAGCGATGTCAGTGAACCCACTGGGCCGCAGCACACAGAAAACCCAGAGGGGCTTCACTATGGACCTGAGCCTGGTCTTCTCCAGAGCCCCTAAAGGTGAGGGTGTGACGCTGAAGGTATTGGTCCAAGTGCCATTCAGGAAGACTGGTGTTGCATTGTCTGGCCCCAGGGGTGCGGGAGGGACAGTCTCTGACAATAGGTTGTGGCAGCAGCAGGTGTTGAGAATCCGTCCGGGATGGATGGATGATACAGCAGCATCCGGCGTGGATACTTGTAAAGTGGGATATCGTGTAAGCCGACTGGCGTGGATACTCACAACAGCAGGGGACGATACTTTGTGGCAGCGGGTATCGTGGTAGGGGGCCGGGGTAACGGCTCGCAGTAGAAGGTAGGGATACAAATGTGACACCCCTGGACTATCAGGTCGTCACAGGGTACTGCACAACCTATCTTCCCGTGCAGTATCCGCCTCCCTCTTGGTTCTGGGTCCCGATCTTAATGGTGTTGCCTCCAACAGCAAATCAAATCCTAGATACACCCTGTTCCCCACCCACCAGGCACACCAGCGCAACGCACCATTAGCGCAACGAGGGGGATAGGACTTTCAAACCCAAAATGGTCCAGAAAATCCCATGCGTGAGCACTGAGAGCAAGCTCTCATACTTAGCCATAGTGGGGAGCGGGGCCCGGCAAGTTTCAGACTACTGGGCCACTACGTTGAAGTTAAACTTAGTGCCAGGAGGCAGGTCACGGATCACCAGGCAACATTATAGGGGACGGGACCCGGACGAGCTCCCCTCAGCGGCAGCGGTACCCAGAGAATTGGTTTACCCGGTTGTCAGCGTCTGCTTATTGACTGAGTGAGTACCTGAGTGACCCCTGCACCCCACGGCATCCCACACTGAGTCACGGGGCATCCCCCCTACCCGTGGAGGGCTATGACACCTTGCTGCCCCACTTCATCACCCCGGGTACTCCCAATGGCAGCGGCGGTACTCCCAATTATCGTACACCACGGGTTGCGTCACGAACTACGGTATATCTAAATTCCCCTGTACATACTCCCCTTTGATTTGAGTTGCCACACAACCCCAGGTCCGGAGACCCTCGAGCCACAGCGAACCTGGATCCGAGCAGCTCGGCTGCTTCCCTGGGGGCAGCACACAGCGGCTGCAGCAATCTGTAATGCAAACAGGTATCAGCAAACAGAACCAGCACAATGTATCAGCGGCAGCAGCACAGTGCTAGGGGACCTGGGAACTAGAAATGTATTAGACTCATTGCCAGGCACCACTGATAGGGCGTAGCTGCCTTAAGTACCTATGACCTCCCAGCTGACCTGTGAGGTACTTCCGGGTTAGGAGGACGCTGGCCCTTTAAGAAAGGGGGCGTGGTCATGGGTGCGCCCTACAGGCAGAGGCCTGGACCCTGCCAGGTGTATAGATGCTCCGTGAGGCTGCAGTATGGGACGGGGATGGGACCACCGTCGCAGGACGCCTGGACCTGTGAAGGAACCGCCATCCTTGCTGGGGGAGGGGAGCAGGAGAGTGCGAGGACGCTGGCATGGGCGTTACCCCAAAACATATACATGGGAGGCCCAAACACCACGGCCTCAAACTACGAGAACATGGAGGCTGAGAAAGGCGCCAGTTACAAGGGATATAGCGTAATTTACTGATTGGCAGGACAGCTGGGTGCGGTAATATAGGAGTAGTAACTAGACATTTGGCTAGAGGCACTCCGGCGCATGACTCGCATTGCACTCGGCCCCGTGTAAGACAATGCTGCAGCTCAGGTCTGCGAGATTTTCCTCAGCCCTAAACGGACTGATGAAAAAGTGTCAGCATGGTGCGATTGTCTGCTAGAGCCATGTCACTCGCTCCCATACAAGTCTATGGGCGCAAAAGAAACGTCGGACAGCACTCGGATGACATCTGCGATAAACACACCGACTGATAATGGAGGAGATGGGGCGATCACTCTCTCCCTCTTCTCCGCAGCTGTGATCCGATCACAAGCTCAGATCACAGTATAATGACACTGCTCACACTGGCAGCGGAGCCTGAGCCGGGGCCATTAGCAGATCACTTCCAAAGCTTTCACATCACACGCCATACGCCAGTGTGACCCGGCCTTTCACTCACATGGATGAAGTGTAATTATGGCAGTTGTGCATATTATTTCAGTTTTGCATAGAGGTGCTATCTGGGCACTATAGGGCAGTATTATTATCATGTGAGTTGTGCATAGAAATATTATTTCAGTTTTGCATAGAGGCGCTATCTGGGCACTATAGGGCAGTATTATTATCACGTGAGTTGTGCATAGAAATATCTGGAATTATGTGAACCCAACACAGTAATATCAGCTTGGCACTACATGGCAGTATTAGCACGTGAGTTGTACAGATCAGTATTATTATTACATGAGACCTATCTGGGCACCGGTGTCTTAAGTGATGAAAAAAAAAAGTGCCAAAGAATTTAGATTTAGAGCCCCAATGGGGACAGTGATGATCAGACCTGAAATCACTGTCGAATTAATAGTGCCATATAAGTGAGTAAAATATATAAAGAAATAATTGAGTGGTCTGGTGACTGGGTGGGCTCGTAGGAGGGATACCTCGGGCTCTATAAAAATTACCCCTTGAAAAAAAATTGGAGTCCATATAATTGCCTTGAGTCGGAGCCATCGATGCTGAACGTTCTCTACCCCCCTGATATTGATACAATGTTACATGTAAACGACCAATACAAATATATACAGAGTGTCTGACAATCAGCGCTTTATCTCCAGAGATCGCTCTATTCAGGGTGTTTATAACGTTTTTGGAACACGAATTGTTTTAGATTCTATATTATTGTGTTTTTTAATTATAGTCTAATAATTCTAAATATAGCCAGATATTCTCTGTTATCAGCCATCTAAACTAATATGACGCTGACTGTTCAGCTTTTCCTTCCCTGTCTACGCTCTCTGACAACTCAGACATTTACATTACCTTTAGGCTATGTGCGCACGCTGCTTTTTTTCATGCGTTTCCGCGGCGTTTTGAACTGCAGCGTTTTAACCCCTTCAGCCCCGGGGCACTTTCCGTTTTTGCGTTTTTGTTTTGCTCCCCTTCTTCCGAGAGCCGTAACTTTTTTATTTTTCCGTCAATCTTGCCATATGAGGGCTTGTTTTTTGCGGGACAAGTTGTACTTTTAAATTAAACCATAAGTTTTACCATATGGTGCACTGGGAAACAGCAAAAAAATTCCGAATGCGGAAAAATTGCGAAAAAAAGTGTGATGGCACAATAGTTTTTGGGATGTTTTATTCACGGAGTTCACTATATGGTAAAACTGATGTATCTATGTGATGCCTGAGGTCGGTGCGAGTTTGTAGACACCAAGCATGTATAGGTTTACTTGTATCTAAGGGGTTAAAAAAATTCACAAGTTTGTCCAATAAAAGTGGCGCACGTTTTGCGCCATTTTCCGAAACACGTAGCGTTCTTATTTTTCGGGATCTATGGCTCAGTGATGGCTTATTTTTTGCGTCTCGAGCTGTCATTTCTAATGGTACCATTTTTGCGCAGATGCTACGTTTTGATCACCTGTTATTGCATTTTGCGTAAAACTTGCGGCGACCAAAAAACGTAATTTTGGCGTTTGGAATTTTTTTGCCACTACGCCGTTTACCAATCAGATTAATTGATTTTATATTTTGATAAATCGGGCATTTCTGAACGCGACGATACCAAATATGTGTCTATTTATTTATTTTTTAACCCTTTAATTTTCAATGGGGGGAAAGAGGGGTGATTTGAACTTTTAGGTTTTTTTTTTATTTTTTTAAAACTTTTTTGTTTACTTTTTTTTTATTTTACTAGTCCCCCTAGGGGGCTATAGTGATCAGCAATCCGATCGCTCTTATCTATCTGCTGATCACAGCTATACCGCTGTAAACAGCAGATTCAGTCACTTTCTGTTTCTCTCTGCTCGCGGCCGAGGGAAAACGAAAGTGAAACTTCATAGCTGCAGGCGTCATCACATGACCCTGTGCTACGATGTCAACCACCGATAGTCACGTGATCACGCACGTGACTTCCGGTGGGGGCGGCGGTAAGTAAAAAACATGGCCGCACGCATATAGATCTTGCTGCCAGACTTTGGCAGTGAGATTTAAGGGGTAATGGCCGCGGGTGGAAGTGATTCCACCTGCGGCTAGCAGGCACACATGTCAGGTATTGGAAACAGCTGATATGTGTGCCGACCGCTGCCTCCTGCCCGTGGCAGGGGGCGGGGCTTAACGGGACACGCTCCATGACGGATATATCCGTCCATGGTCGTGAAGGGGTTAATGCAAAAATGCATGCGTTTTGATTTTCAAGCAAAATCTATGGGAAATTGGGCTTTCTTGTGTGCACGATGCTGTTAAAAACGCAGCATTTCAGTTGCAGAAAATTTGTCAAAATCTCTGTGTTTAAAGAAGCAGCGCGTCAATTGTTTTTGCCATTTTGGCAGCGTTTTGCTAACATTAGAGTCAATGAGAAATATCAAAACGCATTCTTCATCAAAATCCTAGCATTTCACATGCTTTTTTGACATTATATTAATGACATGATATGTCCCTTTACACACACACAGTCCGACAATTAAATTAATGAAAATCAATAATTTAACGTTATTTTATACTTAAATATTAGAACACAATTATCATTTTTATAAAATTCGCTATTTTGTGTATGATTTTAATCATGATATTTGTAATCATTTTTTTTTCCTTTTTTTCATAGTGTTTGAATGTTTAAACTTTATTTAGCAGTGCATTTGTATTCAAAACGCATCGGACTTTATGCATTGAAAAAGCATGTAAATCGCGGTAAAAACTTGGTCAAAACGCAAGCGTATTTTTAGCGTTTTTGTGGTCAAAACCAAATTTGCCAAAGACAATTTCTGCCAGAGGATGCGTTTAGGCTATGTCCGCACGTTGCTTTTTACCTGCTTTTTACCTGCTTTTTTGCTGCTTTTTCAACTGCAGCGTTTAATGCCAAAATGGATGTGTTCTGCTTTTCAAGCAAAGTCTATGGGAATTTGGGTTTCTTGTTCACACTATGCAGTTCAAACTGCAGCCTTTTTGTTGCAGAACTTTGGTCAAAAACTCAGCTTTGCAGTGCAAAACCCAAATGGCAAAAACAATTGACATGTTGCTTCTTTGAAAAGCTGAGTTTTTGACCAAAGTTCTGCCACAAAAAGGCAGCATTTTGAACAACATAGTGTGAACAAGAAACCCAAATTCCCATAGACTTTGCTTGAATAGAAGAACACATCCATTTTGGCATTAAACAGCGCAGAAGAAAAAGCAGCAAAAAAGCAGGTAAAAAGCAGGTAAAAAGCAACGTGCGCACATACCCTTATGGTGACCACAAAGATGCAGCGCTTTTCGTTTCTTGAGTGAAATCTTTTGACTGGAAGGGCTCGATGGCAAATCCGCAGAAAGAATTGACCTGCTGCAGTGGTCACCGCAAAGACGCAGCCAAAAACAACTGCACCGTGCGGACAGCAAAAATGAAATCTTATAGACTTTGCTGGGGAAGGAAATGCATGCAGTGTGGGACCAAAACTGCTCCCGAAAAACGCAGACAAATGCAACAAAAAACGCAGCATGTGCACAAGGCCTTATATATCGAACATTTCTTCGCGCTGCACTCCAGCGTTTTTCTTTTTTGGCAGTGCTAGAGTGGAGCCTCTAATGTAACCCCTCCGCCCGGTATAATACTAGCCACCGCGGTCAGCTCCAGGAGCCGCTCCGGTCCCGCTCCCGCTCCGCCATCCTGTGAATACAATCTCTGAGTGACCGGAAGTCAGAGGTAGCGGTCACAATGTCTCCATGTCATTCTGGGAGACGCTCCTTCTGGCGATCACTGCTGGAAACTGACCGGAGCAGCGACAATAAAAGATGAAGACGGCGGCTGGCACAGAGTCAGTGGTAAAAAAAAACCCCCAATAATAATAATAATAATAATAATAAAAAATTCCAGAGTGGTGCTTTAGGATTGCAGCACTTGAAACTTTTCACAATTATTGCAGTCAGTGGGCATTGCTGCATTCTTCTATCCGGCCACTAGATGTCAGGGCAGCATCAGGGTTTCCTGTTCTCTAACATTTCAGTGTTGATCTTGTAAAATTACAGGAAGGGCTGAAATATACATATAAATGTGTCTGGAGGTTATATCAGCACTGGAGCATTATAAGAGGGGCTGATATCAGTCACATATGTAATGTCTGGAGCTTATATCAGCACTGGAGCATTATAAGAGGGGCTGATATCAGTCACATGTGTAATGTCTGGGGTTATATCAGCACTGGAGCATTATAAGAGGGGCTGATATCAGTCACATATGTAATGTCTGGAGGTTATATCAGCACTGGAGCATTATAAGAGGGGCTGATATCAGTCACATATGTAATGTCTGGGGTATATCAGTACTGGAGCATTATAAGAGGGGCTGATATCAGTCACATATGTAATGTCTGGGTTTATATCAGCACTGGAGCATTATAAGAGGTGCTGATATCAGTCACATATGTAATGTCTGGGGTTATATCAGCACTGGAGCATTATAAGAGGAGCTGATATCAGTCACATATGTAATGTCTGGGGTTATATCAGCACTGGAGCATTATAAGAGGTGCTGATATCAGTCACATATGTAATGTCTGGGGTTATATCAGCACTGGAGCATTATAAGAGGGGCTGATATCAGTCACATATGTAATGTCTGGGTTTATATCAGCACTGGAGCATTATAAGAGGTGCTGATATCAGTCACATATGTAATGTCTGGGGTTATATCAGCACTGGAGCATTATAAGAGGAGCTGATATCAGTCACATATGTAATGTCTGGGGTTATATCAGCACTGGAGCATTATAAGAGGTGCTGATATCAGTCACATATGTAATGTCTGGGGTTATATCAGCACTGGAGCATTATAAGAGGGGCTGATATCAGTCACATATGTAATGTCTGGAGGTTATATCAGCACTGGAGCATTATAAGAGGAGCTGATATCAGTCACATATGTAATGTCTGGGGTTATATCAGCACTGGAGCATTATAAGAGGTGCTGATATCAGTCACATATGTAATGTCTGGGGTTATATCAGCACTGGAGCATTATAAGAGGGGCTGATATCAGTCACATATGTAATGTCTGGAGGATATATCAGCACTGGAGCATTATAAGAGGGGCTGATATCAGTCACATATGTAATGTCTGGGGTTATATCAGCACTGGAGCATTATAAGAGGGGCTGATATCAGTCACATATGTAATGTCTGGGTTTATATCAGCACTGGAGCATTATAAGAGGGGCTGATATCAGTCACATATGTAATGTCTGGGGTTATATCAGCACTGGAGCATTATAAGAGGGGCTGATATCAGTCACATATGTAATGTCTGGAGGTTATATCAGCACTGGAGCATTATAAGAGAAGCTGATATCAGTCACATATGTAATGTCTGGAGGTTATATCAGCACTGGAGCATTATAAGAGGAGCTGATATCAGTCACATATATAATGTCTGGGGTTATATCAGTGCTGGAGCGTTATAAGAGGGGCTGATATCAGTCACATATGTAATGTCTGGAGGTTATATCAGCACTGGAGCATTATAGGAGGGGCTGATATCAGTCACATATGTAATGTCTGGGGTTATATCAGCACTGGAGCATTATAAGAGGAGCTGATATCAGTCACATATGTAATGTCTGGGGTTATATCAGCACTGGAGCATTATAAGAGGGGCTGATATCAGTCACATATGTAATGTCTGGAGGTTATATCAGCACTGGAGCATTATAAGAGGGGCTGATATCAGTCACATATGTAATGTCTGGGGTTATATCAGCACTGGAGCATTATAAGAGGGGCTGATATCAGTCACATATGTAATGTCTGGGGTTATATCAGCACTGGAGCATTATAAGAGGGGCTGATATCAGTCACATATGTAATGTCTGGGGTTATATCAGCACTGGAGCATTATAAGAGGGGCTGATATCAGTCACATATGTAATGTCTGGAGGTTATATCAGCACTGGAGCATTATAAGAGGGGCTGATATCAGTCACATATGTAATGTCTGGAGGGTATATCAGCACTGGAGCATTATAAGAGGAGCTGATATCAGTCACATATGTAATGTCTAGGGTTATATCAGCACTGGAGCATTATAAGAGGGGCTGATATCAGTCACATATGTAATGTCTGGAGGTTATATCAGCACTGGAGCGTTATAAGAGAAGCTGATATCAGTCACATATGTAATGTCTGGGGTTATATCAGCACTGGAGCGTTATAAGAGGGGCTGATATCAGTCACATGTGTAATGTCTGGGGTTATATCAGCACTGGAGCGTTATAAGAGGGGCTGATATCAGTCACATATGTAATGTCTGGGGTTATAGCAGCACTGGAGCATTATAAGAGGGGCTGATATCAGTCACATATGTAATGTCTGGAGGTTATATCAGCACTGGAGTATTATAAGAGGGGCTGATATCAGTCACATATGTAATGTCTGGAGGTTATATCAGCACTGGAGCATTATAAGAGGGGCTGATATCAGTCACATATGTAATGTCTGGAGGTTATATCAGCACTGGAGCATTATAAGAGGGGCTGATATCAGTCACATATGTAATGTCTGGGGTTATATCAGCACTGGAGCATTATAAGAGGGGCTGATATCAGTCACATATGTAATGTCTGGGGTTATATCAGCACTCACTGGAGCATTATAAGAGGGTCTGATATCAGTCACATATGTAATGTCTGGAGGTTATATCAGCACTGGAGCATTATAAGAGGGGCTGATATCAGTCACATATGTAATGTCTGGGGTTATATCAGCACTGGAGCATTATAAGAGGGGCTGATATCAGTCACATATGTAATGTCTGGAGGTTATATCAGCACTGGAGCGTTATAAGAGAAGCTGATATCAGTCACATATGTAATGTCTGGGGTTATATCAGCACTGGAGCGTTATAAGAGAAGCTGATATCAGTCACATGTGTAATGTCTGGGGTTATATCAGCACTGGAGCGTTATAAGAGGGGCTGATATCAGTCACATATGTAATGTCTGGGGTTATATCAGCACTGGAGCGTTATAAGAGGGGCTGATATCAGTCACATATGTAATGTCTGGAGATTATATCAGTACTGGAGCGTTAAAAGAGGGGCTGATATCAGTCACATATGTAATGTCTGGAGGTTATATCAGCACTGGAGCATTATAAGAGGGGCTGATATCAGTCACATATGTAATGTCTGGGGTTATATCAGCACTGGAGCATTATAAGAGGGGCTGATATCAGTCACATAAGTAATGTCTGGGGTTATATCAGCACTGGAGCATTATAAGAGGGGCTGATATCAGTCACATAAGTAATGTATGGGGTTATATCGGCACTGGAGTGTTATAAGAGCATTGCAGCTATGCTATAATGGTGTGAGAACACATAGGGCATTGCATGTTTGGATAGAAGCCACTTTGATACATTATACATATGGAAGACTGCAATTCTTTAAATTGGACGATTACTTTTGGGATCCTTTTCCCCGTTACACTGCAGGCACCGCTCACGGACCCTGTGATTACGGGTTTATGAGTCAGCTCGCTCACGTCTCCACGCTGCTCTGTGCCCAGGTCGCTCCTGGCTGTTTGCTCCACATGACTGTATGGAGGATTATGCGGATTCAGACTTGCTGGAGGAATAAGGGTGCAACCTGTCAGCTCGGAGAACAACATGCGCACAGACACCGCGCTCTGCGCACGGACACCGCGCTCTGCGCACGGACTCCGCTCTCTGCGCACGGACTCCGCTCTCTGCGCACGGACTCCGCGCTCTGCGCACGGACTCCACTCTCTGCGCACGGACTCCGCGCTCTATGCACAGACTCCGCGCTGCTCCTCCTGATCCTGAGCATTGGCGGCTCCGGGATTGTGCAGATTTTCTGAGCAGAAATATACAGAATGTCACTGGCATATGCAGGGTTCAGTGTTATGAGCTCTGTGCATGCAGTATTGTCTATTGGACACTGGGTAATTTGAAATCCTTATTCTGTGAAGCGGTTGCTATGTCCTCCATGCTTTACACTGCAGCTCTGCTAGTTGATTGATTGCTATTAGGGATGATCAAATACTTTGATTATTCGGCTTCGTGAATATTTTCCGAATTCCACGCCCCTATTCGACTATTCGATGCGCAATGTAAGTCTATGGGAAGCCCGAATAGTTCTGAATAGTTGTTATTCGGGTTTCCCATAGACTTACATTGCGCATCGAATATTCGCATAGCGGCGAGATATTCGGAAAATATTCGTGAAGCCGAATAATCAAAGTATTTGATCCCTAATTGCTATTTATCAGCACAAGCTCAGCAGGAGCTCACTACATCAATAGGAGATTTCTATTACAGCGATGATTATAAACCACAAGCAACAAATCAGATCTGGCGGGAGAGGAGCCTGACCCGCTGGGTAATGATCCTGAGGACTTCTATGAAAAATGGTCCTGAAGAGTCCAGTGGTCGCCGTCCTATTCCTTGTGACCTATTACAGCATAAGAAGGTATATCCCATATGAATCCACGGGCTCCAGTCATTCTCAGCAGGTACGATTATTCACCGCTTGTCGTGGCTGATAACAGTTAATTGTGCAGAACTGCTGCAGACAAAGACTCTCCTATGTGCTAAGGATCTATCAAAGACGGCTGCAAATGTCCCTGCAGAAATTCACTGGTGAAATTATAAAAGGAACTGTATTACCATGTAATATAGGATTTATATCATATTGTTACACAAAGACCTTTTAACAGACTTTTATAAGAACAGTATGGTAATATTATACAGCGGTGAAATAAGTATTGAACACGTCACCAATTTTAAATAAATCTACTTCTAAAGCTGCTGTTGACATGAATTTCTCACCAGATGTCGGTAACAATCCATCCAATCCACACAAGCAAAGAAATAAATCCATTGATGTGCATAAATGTAGGGATGTGTAATAATGAGAAATGAAACATGGAAAAGTATTGAACACGTTACTGAAATGTATTTAATTCTTGGTACAGTCTCCTCTGTTGGTGCTGAAACTTCCAGACTCCTCCTGTATGGAGACACTAGTCGTCTGCATTGCTCAGGTGGATTTTGGCCCATTCCTCCGCACACACTCCTCACATCCTGTATGGAGACACTAGTCGCCTGCATTGCTCAGGTGGATTTTGGCCCATTCCTCCGCACACACTCCTCACATCCTGTATGGAGACACTAGTCGCCTGCATTGCTCAGGTGGATTTTGGCCCATTCCTCCGCACACACTCCTCACATCCTGTATGGAGACACTAGTCGCCTGCATTGCTCAGGTAGATTTGGCCCATTCTTCCGCACACACTCCTCACATCCTGTATGGAGACACTAGTCGCCTGCATTGCTCAGGTGGATTTGGCCCATTCTTCCGCACACACTCCTCACATCCTGTATGGAGACACTAGTCGCCTGCATTGCTCAGGTGGATTTTGGCCCATTCCTCCGCACACACTCCTCACATCCTGTATGGAGACACTAGTCGCCTGCATTGCTCAGGTGGATTTGGCCCATTCTTCCGCACACACTCCTCACATCCTGTATGGAGACACTAGTCGCCTGCATTGCTCAGGTGGATTTTGGCCCATTCTTCCACACACACTCCTCACATCCTGTATGGAGACACTAGTCGCCTGCATTGCTCAGGTGGATTTGGCCCATTCTTCCGCACACACTCCTCACATCCTGTATGGAGACACTAGTCACCTGCATTGCTCAGGTGGATTTTGGCCCATTCCTCCGCACACACTCCTCACATCCTGTATGGAGACACTAGTCGCCTGCATTGCTCAGGTGGATTTTGGCCCATTCCTCCGCACACACTCCTCACATCCTGTATGGAGACACTAGTCGCCTGCATTGCTCAGGTGGATTTGGCCCATTCTTCCGCACACACTCCTCACATTCTGTATGGAGACACTAGTCGCCTGCATTGCTCAGGTGGATTTGGCCCATTCTTCCGCACACACTCCTCACATCCTGTATGGAGACACTAGTCGCCTGCATTGCTCAGGTGGATTTTGGCCCATTCCTCCGCACACACTCCTCACATCCTGTATGGAGACACTAGTCGCCTGCATTGCTCAGGTGGATTTGGCCCATTCTTCCGCACACACTCCTCACATCCTGTATGGAGACACTAGTCGCCTGCATTGCTCAGGTGGATTTTGGCCCATTCTTCCACACACACTCCTCACATCCTGTATGGAGACACTAGTCGCCTGCATTGCTCAGGTGGATTTGGCCCATTCTTCCGCACACACTCCTCACATCCTGTATGGAGACACTAGTCACCTGCATTGCTCAGGTGGATTTGGCCCATTCTTCCGCACACACTCCTCACATCCTGTATGGAGACACTAGTCACCTGCATTGCTCAGGTGGATTTGGCCCATTCTTCTGCACACACACTCCTCACATCCTGTACGGAGACACTAGTCGCCTGCATTGCTCAGGTATATTTTGGCCCATTCTTCCGCACACTTCTCACATCCTGTATGGAGACACTAGTCGCCTGCATTGCTCAGGTGGATTTGGCCCATTCTTCCGCACACACTCCTCACATCCTGTATGGAGACACTAGTCACCTGCATTGCTCAGGTAGATTTTGGTCCATTCTTCCGCACACACTCCTCACATCCTGTATGGAGACACTGGTCACCTGCATTGCTCAGGTGGATTTTGGCCCATTCTTCCGCACACACTCCTCACATCCTGTATGGAGACACTAGTCACCTGCATTGCTCAGGTGGATTTTGGCCTATTCTTCCGCACACACTCCTCACATCCTGTATGGAGACACTAGTCGCCTGCATTGCTCAGGTGGATTTTGGCCTATTCTTCCGCACACACTCCTCACATCCTGTATGGAGACACTAGTCACCTGCATTGCTCAGGTGGATTTTGGCCTATTCTTCCGCACACACTCCTCACATCCTGTATGGAGACACTAGTTGCCTGCATTGCTCAGGTGGATTTTGGTCCATTCTTCCGCACACACTCCTCACATCCTGTATGGAGACACTAGTCACCTGCATTGCTCAGGTGGATTTTGGCCCATTCTTCCGCACACACTCCTCACATCCTGTATGGAGACACTAGTCTCCTGCATTGCTCAGGTGGATTTTGGCCCATTCTTCCACACACACTCCTCACATCCTGTATGGAGACACTAGTCACCTGCATTGCTCAGGTGGATTTTGGTCCATTCTTCTGCACACACTCCTCACATCCTGTATGGAGACACTAGTCGCCTGCATTGCTCAGGTGGATTTTGTCCCATTCTTCCGCACACACACTCCTCACATCCTGTATGGAGACACTAGTCGCCTACATTGCTCAGGTGGATTTTGGTCCCTTCTTCCACACACACTCCTCACATACTGTATTGAGACACTAGTCACCTGCATTGCTCAGGTGGATTTTGGCCCATTCTTCCGCACACACTCCTCACATCCTGTATGGAGACATTAGTCACCTGCATTGCTCAGGTGGATTTTGGTCCATTCTTCCGCACACTCCTCACATCCTGTATGGAGACACTAGTCACCTGCATTGCTCAGGTGGATTTTGGTCCATTCTTCCGCACACATTCCTCACATCCTGTATGGAGACACTAGTCGCCTGCATTCCTCAGGTGGATTTTGGCCATTCTTCCGCACACACTCCTCACATCCTGTATGGAGAAACTAGTCGTCTGCATTGCTCAGGTGGATTTTGGCCCATTCTTCCGCACACACTCCTCACATCCTGTATGGAGACACTAGTCGTCTGCATTGCTCAGGTGGATTTTGGACCATTCTTCCGCACACACTCCTCACATCCTGTATGGAGACATTAGTCACCTGCATTGCTCAGGTGGATTTTGGCCCATTCTTCCGCATACACTCCTCACATCCTGTATGGAGACACTAGTCGCCTGCATTGCTCAGGTGGATTTTGGTCCATTCTTCCGCACACACTCCTCACATCCTGTATGGAGACACTAGTCGCCTGCATTGCTCAGGTGGATTTTGGCCCATTCTTCCGCACACACACTCCTCACACTCTGTATGGAGACACTAGTCGCCTGCATTGCTCAGGTGGATTTTGGTCTATTCTTCCGCACACACACTCCTCACATCCTGTATGGAGACACTAGTCGCCTGCATTGCTCAGGTGGATTTTGGTCCATTCTTCTGCACACACTCCTCACATCCTGTATGGAGACACTAGTCACCTGCATTGCTCAGGTGGATTTTGGTCCATTCTTCCGCACACACTCCTCACATCCTGTATGGAGACACTAGTCGCCTGCATTGCTCAGGTGGATTTTGGTCCATTCTTCCGCACACATTCCTCACATCCTGTATGGAGACACTAGTCGTCTGCATTGCTCAGGTGGATTTTGGTCCATTCTTCCGCACACATTCCTCACATCCTGTATGGAGACACTAGTCGCCTGCATGGCTCAGGTGGATTTTGGCCATTCTTCCGCACACACTCCTCACATCCTGTATGGAGACACTAGTCGTCTGCATTGCTCAGGTGGATTTTGGCCCATTCTTCCGCACACACTCCTCACATCCTGTATGGAGACATTAGTCACCTGCATTGCTCAGGTGGATTTTGGACCATTCTTCCGCACACACTCCTCACATCCTGTATGGAGACACTAGTCGTCTGCATTGCTCAGGTGGATTTTGGACCATTCTTCCGCACACACTCCTCACATCCTGTATGGAGACATTAGTCACCTGCATTGCTCAGGTGGATTTTGGCCCATTCTTCCGCACACACTCCTCACATCCTGTATGGAGACACTAGTCGCCTGCATTGCTCAGGTGGATTTTGGCCCATTCTTCTGCACACACTCCTCACATCCTGTATGGAGACACTAGTCGCCTGCATTGCTCAGGTGGATTTTGGCCCATTCTTCCGCACACACTCCTCACATCCTGTATGGAGACACTAGTCGCCTGCATTGCTCAGGTGGATTTTGGCCCATTCCTCCGCACACACTCTTCACATCCTGTATGGAGACACTAGTCGCCTGCATTGCTCAGGTGGATTTTGGCCCATTTTTCCTCACACACTCCTCACATCCTGTATGGAGACACTAGTCGCCTGCATTGCTCAGGTGGATTTTGGCCCATTTTTCCTCACACACTCCTCACATCCTGTATGGAGACACTAGTCGCCTGCATTGCTCAGGTGGATTTTGGTCCATTCTTCTGCACACACTCCTCACATCCTGTATGGAGACACTAGTCGTCTGCATTGCTCAGGTGGATTTTGGACCATTCTTCCGCGCACACTCCTCACATCCTGTACGGAGACACTAGTCACCTGCATTGCTCAGGTGGATTTTGGTCCATTACTCCGCACACACTCCTCACATCCTGTATGGAGACACTAGTCTCCTGCATTGCTCAGGTGGATTTTGGACCATTCTTCCGCGCACACTCCTCACATCCTGTATGGAGACACTAGTCGTCTGCATTGCTCAGGTGGATTTTGGACCATTCTTCTGCGCACACTCCTCACATCCTGTATGGAGACATTAGTCACCTGCATTGCTCAGGTGGATTTTGGTCCATTCTTCCACACACACTCCTCACATCCTGTATGGAGACACTAGTCACCTGCATTGCTCAGGTGGATTTTGGCCCATTCTTCCACACACACTCCTCACATCCTGTATGGAGACACTAGTCGCCTGCATTGCTCAGGTGGATTTTGGACCATTCTTCCGCACACACTCCTCACATCCTGTATGGAGACACTAGTCGCCTGCATTGCTCAGGTGGATTTTGGCCCATTTTTCCTCACACACTCCTCACATCCTGTATGGAGACACTAGTCGCCAGCATTGCTCAGGTGGATTTTGGCCCATTCTTCCGCACACACTCCTCACATCCTGTATGGAGACACTGGTCACCTGCATTGCTCAGGTGGATTTTGGGCCATTCTTCCGCACATACTCCTCACATCCTGTATGGAGACACTAGTCGCCTGCATTGCTCAGGTGGATTTTGGTCCATTCTTCCACACACACTCCTCACATCCTGTATGGAGACACTAGTCGCCTGCATTGCTCAGGTGGATTTTGGCCCATTCTTCCGCACACACTCCTCACATCCTGTATGGAGACACTGGTCACCTGCATTGCTCAGGTGGATTTTGGTCCACTCTTCCGCACACACTCCTCACATCCTGTATGGAGACACTAGTCGCCTGCATTGCTCAGGTGGATTTTGGCCCATTCTTCTGCACACACTCCTCACATCCTGTATGGAGACACTAGTCGCCTGCATTGCTCAGGTGGATTTTGTCCATTCTTCCGCACACACTCCTCACATCCTATATGGAGACACTAGTCGCCTGCATTGCTCAGGTGGATTTTGGTCCATTCCTCCGCACACACTCCTCACATCCTGTATGGAGACACTAGTCGCCTGCATTGCTCAGGTGGATTTTGGTCCATTCTTCCGCACACACTCCTCACATCCTGTATGGAGACACTAGTCATCTGCATTGCTCAGGTGGATTTTGGCCCATTCTTCCGCACACACTCCTCACATCCTGTATGGAGACACTAGTCGCCTGCATTGCTCCGGTGGATTTTGGCCCATTCTTCCGCACACACTCCTCACATCCTGTATGGAGACACTAGTCGACTGCATTGCTCAGGTGGTTTTTGGACCATTCTTCCGCACACACTCCTCACATCCTGTATGGAGACACTAGTCGACTGCATTGCTCAGGTGGATTTTGGTCCATTCTTCCGCACACACTCCTCACATCCTGAATGGAGACACTAGTCGCCTGCATTGCTCAGGTGGATTTTGGCCCATTCCTCCGCACACACTCCTCACATCCTGTATGGAGACACTAGTCGCCTGCATTGCTCAGGTGGATTTTGGTCCATTCTTCCGCACACACACTCCTCACATCCTGTATGGAGACACTAGTCGCCTGCATTGCTCAGGTGGATTTTGGCCCATTCTTCCGCACACACTCCTCACATCCTGTATGGAGACACTAGTCGCCTGCATTGCTCAGGTGGGATTTGGCCCATTCTTCCGCACACACTCCTCACATCCTGTATGGAGACACTAGTCGCCTGCATTGCTCAGGTGGATTTTGGCCCATTCTTCCGCATACACACCTCACATCCTATATGGAGATACTAGTCTCCTGCATTGCTCAGGTGGATTTTGGCCCATTCTTCCGCACACACTCCTCACATTCTGTATGGAGACACTAGTCACCTGCATTGCTCAGGTGGATTTTGGCCCATTCTTCCGCGCACACACACCTCACATCCTGTATGGAGACACTAGTCGCCTGCATTGCTCTGGTGGATTTTGGCCCATTCTTCCGCACACACACTCCTCACATCCTGCAGGTCCCGGCTCCTTCTATGATCTCTGAGCTTTAGTTCCTTCCAGACATTTTCTCTTGGATTCAGCTCCGGTGATCGGCTCGGCCATTCTAGCAGATTTATTTTCGGTCTCTGAATCCAGTTGGTGGTTTCCTTGGCCATGTGTTTGGGATCATTGTCTGCTGAAATGTCCCTCTTGTTTCACCTTCATCATCTTGGTAGATGGCAGATTTTTATCAGGAATGTGTCTGTACATTTGTCCATTCATCCTTCCTCCCATTATGTGAAGTTTGCCAGTGCCATCTGCTGAAAACCATCCCCACACCATGATATTCCCACCTCTACACTTCACTGTTGCTGATGTTTTGGAGTGATTTGCCTTTTGACCTCCAAGCACGGTGTGTATTATGGCCTCCAAAGAGTTCAGTTTTGGTCTCATCTGACCAGACTATATTCTCCAGTATTTCACAGACTTGTCTAAATGTTGTTGAGCAAACTTTAAATGCTCTTGAACCTGCTATTTGTTCAGCAATGGAGTCTTCCTTGGTGATCGTGCATACAGGAGCATGCATACAGGCCATGGAGGGGGACTGCATATAGGACATGGAGGAGGAATTGTACCTGCTATTCCAGCACTTTCTGTAGCTGTACACAGGTATTCTTGGCTCCTGGACAACTCTTCTGATAATTATTTTCACTCCCCTGTCTGAAATCTTTCAGGGAGCACCCGGTCGTGGCCAGTTTATGGTGAAATTATGTTCTTTCCACTTCCGGATTATTGCCTCAACAAGTGCTCACTAGAACAGGGAGGGCCAGGGGCGTAACTACCACGGTCGCAGAAGTCGCCCTTGCGACCGGGCCCGGGAGGTTAGGGGCCCGGCGGCCGCCAGGCAGATCAGCAGCCAGCTCCTTTCAGTGAGAGAGGAGCTGCGCTGATCTGTCACAGACCACCCGGCCGCTACTTGACCCGGTGCTGCCGCCAACACCGGGCCCCCCTGCCTGGTGTCAGCGGCGGCACCGGGCCCCCCTGCCTGGTGTCAGCGGCTGTGGCGCTCCCCCGTCACCGCGCACAGTAATGATGAAGCATAGCGTGGCCGGTGCCGTGCTATGCATCATCATTCTCCCCCTGTGCCTGCGCGGTGATGTCACTCCCGTGCAACTGTTGTGCTGAGTGCACAGAGCGCAGGACGCCGACCGCAGCATCGGGAGAACGAGGAGAGGGGAGAATGAGCAGCGGTGGAAGAGGAAAGCGGTGAGGACAGGGCAGCATCTGGGGAATGAGGAGAGAGGTGAGGACAGCAGCGGTGGAAGGAAGAGAGAGCGGTGAGTACCTGTTTTTTTTTTAATTTAAATTAGTGAGTACACGGTGGCCGGAGGCTTGGAGAGGCTGCATCATACATGGAGGCCTGAAGAGGCTGCATTATACATGGAGGCCTGGAGAGGCTGCAATATACATGGAGGCCTGGAGAGGCTGCATTATACATGGAGTCCTGGAGAGGCTGCATTATACATGGAGGCCTGGATAGGCTGCATTATACATGGAGGCCTGGAGAGGCTGCATTATACATGGAGGCCTGGAGAGGCTGCATTATACATGGAGGCCTGGAGAAGCTGCATTATACATGGAGGTCTGGGGAGGCTGCATTATTATACATGGAGTCCTGGAGAGGCTGCATTATACATGGAGGTCTGGGGAGGCTGCATTATTATACATGGAGGCCTGGAGAGGCTGCATTATACATGGAGGTCTGGGGAGGCTGCATTATTATACATGGAGGCCTGGAAAGGATGAATTATACATGGAGGCCTGGAGAGGCTGCATTATACATGGAGGTCTGGGGAGGCTGCATTATTATACATGGAGGCCTGGAGATACTGCATTATACATGGTGGCCTGGGAAGGCTGCATTATGCATGGAGGCCTGGGGAGGCTGGCTGCTATATTCTACATGGAGGCCTGGAGAGGCTGGCTACTATATTAAACATGGAGGCCTGGAGAGACTTCCTGCTATATTATACATGGAGGTCTGGAGAGGCTGCATTATACATGGAGGCCTTGAGAGGCTGGCTGTATTATACATTGAGGCCTGGGGAGGCTGCATTATACATGGAGGTATGGGGAGGCTGGCTGCCATATTATACATGGAGGCCTAGGGAGGCTGGCTGCTATATTGCATATGGAGGCCTGGAGAGGATGGCTGCTATATTAAACATGGAGGCCTGGAGAGGCTGGCTGCTATATTGTACATGGAGGCCTGGGGCGGCTGGCAGTAATACTATACATGGAGGTCTGTGGAGGCTGGCTGCATTATTATACATGGAGGTCTGGAGAGGCAGGCTGCATTATTATACATGGAGGGCTGGCTGTATTATTATACATGGAGGCCTGGGGAGGCTGGCTGCATTATTATACATGGAGGCCTGTGGAGCCTAGCTGCATTATTATTCATGGAGGCCTGGAGAGGCTGGCTACTATATTAAACATGGAGGCCTGGAGAGACTTCCTGCTATATTTTACATGGAGGTCTGGAGAGGCTGCATTATACATGGAGGCCTGGAGAGGCTGGCTGCTATATTATACATGGAGTCCTGGAGAGGCTGGCTGTATTATACATTGAGGCCTGGGGAGGCTGCATTATACATGGAGGTATGGGGAGGCTGGCTGCTATATTATACATGGAGGCCTAGGGAGGCTGGCTGCTATATTGCATATGGAGGCCTGGAGAGGATGGCTGCTATATTAAACATGGAGGCCTGGAGAGGCTGGCTGCTATATTATACATAGAGGCCTGGGGAGGCTGGCAGTAATAGTATACATGGAGGTCTGTGGAGGCTGGCTGCATTATTATACATGGAGGTCTGGAGAGGCAGGCTGCATTATTATACATGGAGGGCTGGCTGCATTATTATACATGGAGGACTGGGGAGGCTGGATGCATTATTATAGATGGAGGTCTGGAGAGGCTGGCTGCTACATTATACATGGAGGACTGGGGAGGCTGGCTGCATTATTATATATGGAGGTCTGGGGGGCTGGCTGCATTTTTATGTATGGAGGTCTGGGGGGGCTGCATAATACAAAATTAAGGACACCTTATACATGGAATTTAGGGGTGCATTATACATGGAGGAGTATGGGGCTGCATAATACAATATGAAGTTTTATGGGGTTGTGTTATAATACATATAGGACTATAGGGGCTACATTATAACATATGGAGGGCTATGGAGCCTACCTTATACATGGACTGTGGGGGTGCATTATAAAACATTGGGGACTATTTGGTGCAGTATAATATATGGAGAACTATGGGGTGAATTATTATATGGAGAACTATGAGAAATTCATTATAATAATTGGAGGGCTACTTTATACATGGAGGACTATAGGGCTGCATTATAATATATGGAGGACTATGGTGCAGTATAATACATGGAGAACTATGGGGTGAATTATAATATATGGAGGACTATGGAAGTGTATTCTAATATATGAAGGGTTATGTGGGACCCTTTATACTATATGGAAGGCTATGTGGGGGCCATAATTGTATTTGGAGAACTATATACGAGGGGGAACAAAGATACAATCAGGGGATGGGAACGTTTTGTGCTGAGGGAAAAAGGCTCTTTCCCTCAGAACCCAGCTTTCCCATGCTCTGCTGTACATCTCTCAGCACCCAGCTTTCCCATGCTCTGCTATACATCTCTCAGCACCCAGCTTTCCCATGCTCTGCTGTACATCTCTCAGCACCCAGCTTTCCCATGCTCTGCTGTACATCTCTCAGCACCCAGCTTTCCCATGCTCTGCTATACATCTCTCAGCACCCAGCTTTCCCATCCTCTGCTATACATCTCTCAGCACCCAGCTTTCCCATGCTCTGCTATACATCTCTCAGCACCCAGCTTTCCCATGCTCTGCTATACATCTCTCAGCACCCAGCTTTCCCATGCTCTGCTGTATATCTCTCAGCACCCAGCTTTCCCATGCTCTGCTATACATCTCTCAGCACCCAGCTTTCCCATGCTCTGCTGTACATCTCTCAGCACCCAGCTTTCCCATGCTCTGCTGTATATCTCTCAGCACCCAGCTTTCCCATGCTCTGCTGTACATCTCTCAGCACCCAGCTTTCCCATGCTCTGCTGTACATCTCTCAGCACCCAGCTTTCCCATGCTCTGCTGTACATCTCTCAGCACCCAGCTTTCCCATGCTCTGCTGTATATCTCTCAGCACCCAGCTTTCCCATGCTCTGCTATACATCTCTCAGCACCCAGCTTTCCCATGCTCTGCTGTACATCTCTCAGCACCAAGCTTTCCCATGCTCTGCTGTATATCTCTCAGCACCCAGCTTTCCCATGCTCTGCTGTACATCTCTCAGCACCCAGCTTTCCCATGCTCTGCTGTACATCTCTCAGCACCCAGCTTTCCCATGCTCTGCTGTACATCTCTCAGCACCCAGCTTTCCCATGCTCTGCTGTACATCTCTCAGCACCCAGCTTCCTCATGCTCTGATATGGGAAAGCCGGGTGCTGAGGGAAAGATGTATGGCAGAGCATTGGGAAGCTGGGTGCAGAGGACAAGATGGATATCAGAACATAGGAAAGCTGGGTGCTGAGGGTAAGAGCCAAGTGTCAGCATCATTATCCTGTACCCCGAATGTCGGTGTATGTGGAGGGGGGGGCCCAGGTCTGAACTTTGCACCGGGGCCCATCAAACTCTAGTTACGCCCCTGGGGAGGGCAATTAATTTTCGTGTGGGCCACATGACAGGCCATGACTGGTGTGGAGGCCAAACCAACAGGCTGATAATTCAGCTCAATATTAATATTAACATATTAATTATAATTTTATATTAATATTAGTTGAATCAGTTAACAATGAGCTCAAACATGATACTCCCTATAATACAGTATAAGCCTCCGTATAATATTCTACATAAAGCATGAGCCCCCACATAGCCTCCTACATATGTGTGTGTGTGTGTGTATATATATATATATATATATATATATATATATATATATATATATATATATATATAGATATATATATATATATATATATATATATATATAGATATATAGATATATATATATATGTAGTATGAGGCCACCACATAGCCTCCTATATATAGTATGAGCCTCCCACATAACCTCCTATATATAGTATGAGCCCCCCATATAACCTCCTACATATAGTATGAGCCCCCCACATAACCTCCTATATACAGCATGAGCCCCCATATAGCCTCCTATATACAGTATGAGCCCCCACATAGCATCCTATATACAGTATGAGCCCCACATAGCTCCTATATATAGTATGAGCCCCCACATATACTACTATATACAATATGAGCCCCCACATATCCTCCTATATACAGTATGAGCCCCATATAGCCTCCTATATACAGTATGAGCCTCCATATAATATTCTATATACAGCATGAGCCCCCACATAGCCTCCTATATATAGTATGAGCCTCCCACATAGCCTCCTATATACAGCATGAGCCCCCACATAGCCTCCTATATACAGCATGAGCCCCCACATAGCCTCCTATATATAATATGAGCCTCCCACATAGCCTCCTATATACAGCATGAGCCCCCACATAGCCTCCTATATACAGCATGAGCCCCCACATAGCCTCCTATATACAGTATGAGCCCCCATATAGCCTCCTATATACAGTATGAGCCTCCATATAATATTCTATATACAGCATGAGCCCCCACATAGTCTCCTATATACAGCATGAGCCCCCACATAGCCTCCTATATATAATATGAGCCTCCCACATAGCCTCCTATATACAGTATGAGCCCCCACATAGCATCCTATATACAGTATGAGCCCCACATAGCTCCTATATATAGTATGAGCCCCCACATATACTACTATATACACAATATGAGCCCCCACATATCCTCCTATATACAGTATGAGCCCCCATATAGCCTCCTATATACAGTATGAGCCTCCATATAATCTATATACAGCATGAGCCCCCACATAGTCGCCTATATACAGCATGAGCCTCCCACATAGCCTCCTATATACAGTATGAGCCCCCACATAGCCTCCTATATACAATATGAGCCCCCCACATAGCTCCTATATACAGTATGAGCCCCCACATATCCTCCTATATACAGTATGAGCCCCCATATAGCCTCCTATATACAGTATGAGCCTCCATATAATATTCTATATACAGCATGAGCCCCCACATAGTCTCCTATATACAGCATGAGCCCCCACATAGCCTCCTATATATAGTATGAGCCTCCCACATAGCCTCCTATACACAGTATGAGCCCCACATAGCCTCCTATATACAGCATGAGCCCTCGCATAGCCCCTATATACATTGAGCCCCCCACAGCCTCCTACATGCAAGCAAACATCCCATATACATCCCATACACATAAAAAACAAAACACCACATACCTCGCTCCCGTCTTCCCTTGCCTTCGGCTTCCATGCACTGACGTGCCGCACAACACCCGTGATGATGTGACATTATTGCATTTGCTATGCCTGACGCTGATTGGCGGAAGGTTAAGCCAGCGGCCCCTCCTCCATCAATGTGTTCACCGCTGTCTACATCCTATGGATGCAGATACTGTAGCGGTGACATCAGGCAACAGGTGGGCGCTGGAGAGGGCACGGTGCAGCTCACGATCCACTGTTTTCAACCCTTCGGCTGTTTTGGTCTACATGAACAGCAAACCTGCACAGTAACCTTCAGTAGTTTAGAAATTTTTCTGTAACCAATGCTATTAGTATGTTTTGCAACAATAGGGTTGCTAAGGTCTTGAGACAGCTCACTGGTTTTACCCATGATTTGACGTTTCTTGTGTGACACCTTGGTAATGAGACACCTTTTTATCAGCCATCAGTTAAACCAGCTGATATTCTTCACTAAGTAGGATTGCTTTCTAATAACTGATAGATTTCAGCTTTGGGTCATGACTTTCCACGGCTTTTGCACCTTTCTTCAGGTGCTCAATACTTTTTCCCCTGTCTTTTTTCATTATGACATGTAACTAAAATTGTAGATTGGATGTATTGTTACTGACATCTGGTGAGAAATTCATGTCAATGGCTCCTTTAGAAATATATTTACTTGAAAATTGGTGACATGTCCAATACTTATTTCACCCGCTGTATGTAAACTACATGATGTGATTTTATGGGACAAACGCAGGTTTTATTTGGGCTCTTTCATTAGCCACTGTTATTTCAGCAAGCTGCATAAATGAATTGTACAATAAATAAATGAATAAATAACTTTGTAATGTATTGTGTCAAAAAAAATCAGCTTGGTCAGAAGTATTCAGCCCCTTTGCTCAGTATTGAGTAGAGGCACCCTCCCTTTTGAGCTAGTACAGCCATGAGTCTTCTTGGGATCCTGGATTTGGGGATCCTCGGCCATTTTTCCTTGCAGATCCTCTCCAGTTCCGTCAGGTTGGATAGTGAACGTTGGTGGACGCCATTTTCAGGTCTCTCCACAGATGCTCAATTGGGTTTAGGTCAGGGCTCTGGCTGGGCCGGTCAAGAATTGCCACAGAGTTGTTCTGAAGCTGCTCCTTTGTTATTTTAGCTGTGTGCTTAGGGTCATTGTCTTGTTGGAAGGTGAACCTTCGGCCAAATCTGAGGTCCAGAGCCTCTGGAAGAGGTTTTCTTCCAGGATATCTCTGTACTTGGCCGCATTCATCTTTCCTTCAATTGTAACCAGTCGTCCTATCCCTGCCCCCATAGCATGATGCTGCCACCACCATGTTTCACTGTGGGGATTGTATTGTGCAGGTGATGAGCAGTGCCTGGTTTTCTCCACACATACCACTTAGAATTATCACCAGAAAGTTCTGTCTTCATCTCATCGGACCAGAGAATCTTATTTCTCATAGTCTGGGAGTGCTTCATGTGTTTTTTTGCAAACACTATGCGGCTTTCATATGTCTTACACTGAGGAGAGGCTTCCGTCAGGCCACTCTGCCATAAAGGCCCAACTGGTGGAGGCTGCAGTGATAGGTTACTTTGTGGAACTTTCTCCCATCTCCCTACTGCATCTCTGGAGCTCAGCCGCAGTGATCTTGGCGTTCTTCTTTACATCTCTCACCAAGGCTCTTCTCTCTCGATTGCTCAGTTTGGCTGGACGGCCAGGTCTAGGAACAGTTCTGCTGGTCCCAAACTTCTTCCATGTAAGGATTATGGAGGCCACTGTGCTCTTAGGAACCTTGAGTACTGCAGAAATTCTTTTGTAACCTTGGCCAGATCTTGCCACAATTCTGTCTCTGAGCTCCTTGGGCAGTTCCTTTGACCTCATGATCCTCATTTGGTGTGACATGCAGTGTGAGCTGTGAGCTCTTATATTGACAGGGGTGCGCCTTTCCAAATCACGTCCTATCAGTGTAATTACACACAGGTGGACTCCAATGAAGGAGGAGAACCATCTCAAGGAGGATCACAAGGAAATGGACAGCATGGGACTTACATATGAGTGTCTGAGCAAAGGGGCTGAATACTTATGACCATGTGATATTTCAGTTTTTCTTGTTAAATAGATTTGCAAAAATTTTCACATTTCTGTTTTTTCTGACAAGATGGGGATGGGTGCAGAGTGCACATTAATGAGAAAAAAATGAACTTTATTGAATTTGCCAAATGACTGCAATGAAACAAAGAGTGAAAAATGTAAAGGGGTGTGAATACTTTCCGTACCCACTGTATGTGGATATTTGACTGCAAACTAAAAAATAACAATGTTAACAATGTTCTATTAAACTAAATGACTACAACAACCAACGTGTGAAAATGTTTATTCCATGTCCTTAGAAGTACCGGGAACCGCATGTTCTCCAGTACAAATCACTAAACTTTATCAACATGCACATATTTCATCAAATGTGTACAATTACAGCTCAATAGAGAACTCTCCAGTACTGTAATAAAAAAAATGCAATATAGACGCCCCCTGGGAATGCGTACATGGGAGATTAAGAGACGCCACCTTGTGGTCAGAGAGTAGAATGCACCTCTAAATTAGCTAATTCGAATGAATGGGGATGGGTGGTTCTGAGCAAACCCTACAAGGCTTATTATGGGAAGGGCACAGTGCAGGAAAAAAAAATGAAACATTCAAAGGATAATGTCAAAATAAATGTGCATTAATTCAGGAGACTCTTGTGACTGGTGGCGGATCCCAGTACCGAGACCCCAACCGAGCAGCACCTTATCACCTATCTTGTGGATAGGGGCAAGCTTGGCACAATCACTAAGTGAAGATTATTACATAAAGTGAATGTCCTTCCCATTATCCCTTTATACGGAGGACAGATCGCACTCTTCATACATGGAGAGGGGATTTTTCTTGCTCGTTGTTGCCCCCTGCTGGTTAATTTGTAAAGGGGGGAAAGTGACAACTTCTCTGCCTCACTGATGTTGTCACTGGACAATTCAGCCACCGACTGGTTAAATAAAGCTGAATCCTTCTACACCATCACATCCCCTATGGATAAGAATACGAGTCCGAACTGGTAGGAGTATTTTTCATTTGTGGGTGGAATTGCACTTTAAGGTCCACTATAATGTAGATACAAGAATACAGATAATGCATAATATATAACATAAGACAAACTATTAACTGAAGCAGAAACTAGCCCAGATCTGCACAGACACGAGTCCCTGCAAATACGGCGATTGTCTGGAACTAATTAGAATGGGCTGGGTCCATATCACAAATCTCCCCCCTAGGGGACTGTACAAATACATTTTATTAAAAAGATGCACATGGAACAGGCAAACATCGCACACAAGAATACAGAATACATTCACATAGCGAAGAAGAAGAAGATCTTTGGAACAATCGTCAAGAAGCAGCATTTATTTAATCAACACCATATTACACATCGCAAACGTTTCAGGATTTCTTAGGAATGGATATAAGTACGCAAAAGCCAATGACCAAGGTGGAAAACTTTCCATATATCTATGGGTTATGACGAGTTTATGAAAAAACACAGATGAGAGCACAGACTTAAAAAGATAAAAATATAAAAATCTGCTAGCAGTCAACACTAGAGGGCGCTCAAAGCATGCAGTATATACCCTGACCTCAATATAGAACTGTCTGCAATAACCGAATTAGCTTGCCCTAGTGCTGGCTGCAGACAGGATCTTATCCTGTATCTCTGTATATAGGGAGCTCCCCCTAGTGCTGACTGCAGACAGGATCTTATCATGTATCTCTGTATACAGGGAGCTCCCCCTAGTGGTGGCTGCAGACAGGATCTTATCATGTATCTCTGTATACAGGGAGCTCCCCCTAGTGGTGGCTGCAGACAGGATCTTATCATGTGTCTCTGTATACAGGGAGCTCCCCCTAGTGGTGGCTGCAGACAGGATCTTATCATGTATCTCTGTATACAGGGAGCTCCCCCTAGTAGTGGCTGCAGACAGGATCTTATCATGTATCTCTGTATACAGGGAGCTCCCCCTAGTGGTGGCTGCAGACAGGATCTTATCATGTATCTCTGTATACAGGGAGCTCCCCCTAGTGGTGGCTGCAGACAGGATCTTATCATGTATCTCTGTATACAGGGAGCTCCCCATAGTAGTGGCTGCAGACAGGATCTTATCATGTATCTCTGTATACAGGGATCCCCCCATAGTAGTGGCTGCAGACAGGATCTGATGTGTCTCTGTATAGAGGGAGCTCCCCCTAGTTGTGGCTGCAGACAGGATCTTATCATGTATCTTTCTATTCAAGGAGCTCCTCCTAGTGGTGGCTGCAGACAGGATCTTATGATGTGTCTCTGTATACAGGGAGCTCCCCCTAGTGGTGGCTGCAGATAGCATCTCATCATGTATCTCTGTATACAGGGAGCTCCCCCTAGTGGTGGCTGCAGACAGGATCTTATGATGTATCTCTGTATACAGGGAGCTCCCCCTAGTGGTAGCTGCAGACAGGATCTTATGATGTATCTCTGTATACAGGGAGCTCTGCTAGTGCTGACTGAAAGCATACTTTTGTAATATAATTTTAAGTCTATTCAGGGGATTTGATATTCAACATCATCAAAAGCTTAGACCACTAGGAAGATACACAACTTGATAACTTTTGTTAGAATTAATTATGGAGCGTCCCTTTTGGCTAGTCATGATTACTGTTATGTAAATTTTCCTTAAAGAATAAGAGGTATATAGGTTTGTATCTAATAACATACATGTATGCATTAAATATGTCTTATTATGAAGCCTATAACTTACTGTGTTACATAGTATCTTACTATGTCCCTCTATCATGAGGTCACTAAGTGGACAGTTGTTACATTTCATAAGGACAATCTTCTCTGTATTTCTCCCCGAATCCTTTCCATGTGTACAGAGTCTGGCAGGTGCTATAAGTGCTGGATAAAGATGGGGGATAAAGACGCTAAACCTTTCTATTCACCACAATGAACAATGTAGCAGTATAATAGGGTGGACATACTCTGGGAAGGGGGGGCGTATCACTTTTGTGTTCCCTGATATTAATAAATGACCAAGTAATAACTAAAAGTGGAATGGAATGTTTCCATTCTTTGACATTTGATACTATGTATCAGTTTAAGGCTATTGCATCCTTTTCTTGGTATATTACATCTTATAATCAGGGATTCTCCTCTTGGCACCTTTATCCATACTGCAAATGATGAGCAAACGTCTGAGCTTTTCTGCATATGATGATAATGGAGAGGACAAGATACGGCAGAATAACCCATCAAATCGAGCACCACACCCCAGAAATCCCAATGTTGACGAGACTGTTAATCTGTTGCAGAATGTGATCGTTTCTACAGCAGCGGACCCCCTTATTCCTCCGCAGGAATGTGTCATACCCCAGCAAGTTGTTGCTTTAAGACCCCTGCCCTTTGCTTGAAGATGGTTCTGCTGGAAGTGTCTGCGTTTGCAGTTAGTCTTATGGTTGACAGTTGGAAACAGTTTACGGACCCCTGTCCCGTGTCATGGCAAATGCACCAACTACAACTATAGTAAATAAGGTTTCCATTCTGTAATGCATTTCACAGAATCTGACATTTGTAACAATATAATATACAAAAAGCCGGAAGGATACATTGTTTCATAGCTATGATTGACAGGTAGCATGTGTCATGGCCGCATTACATGGTTTCCACCATGGACTCAAATAAAAAATAAAAAATGGTTTTGGCTCTGTCTCGGATGCCCTCGGCCCTAGAGATGATGAAAATGAGTGGACAGTCTTTGGAAATGTAGATGCCGGGAGACCTAATGTGCCAGCTCCCAGGTCACGCAGTGTAAGGTGCTGATTTGGGTATGGACCTGCGCTGTTGTCATTTAGGGTCATATGAATCACGTTTTGGAATTGGGGTGGTTTTAAGAAATATGGCACCTGTTGGCACAAGATTTGGCAAAGAGCTTAGACATCAACCAGCCCACTTACAAAACTGTCAGTGACCCCATGTGTATAAGTAGAGACATTGAGAGTAGCTGGCAGCATGCGGGGCATTGCTGGACAGGTAGTTACTGGCCGCGCTGTTTGCGCTCCTCCTCAGTGGCGGTGTAATACAGGTGGCACTCGGGGTCGCCTCGGATCGTAGGAGCTCCGGCGATCATCTTTCCAGTATTGGGATTGACACACCAGCATTCTCCTCGCTGACCATTCAGGGACATCTTACACTATAGCGGAGACAACAGAAGAGTTGTCAGTAAAGTCTCAACCACACGATAGATGTTACTGACACACAGAGGGAATTTCAACTTTTTTATACATATTGCTACATGCTGAAAGTGAGAAATGCTATTTCCTTTTGAATAAAGGGTTAATCAGCAGGTAAATAGCTGCCAGGCCACCTTACAGAAAGTGCAGCTACCAGGAGAAAATGAACTTCTATCCTCCCTGAAGCTGACGGCTTTCAGTCATAGTGGCAGTCACCACTTACTGTTCTGTGTACTATGGTATGAGCGGCGGCTGTAAGCACACCCCGCCACCTAGATCATCAGATCGTGGTGCAGCACATCTGTGCCGAGCGTCACAAAAGAAGTTCATTTTCTCCCAAAAGCAACGCTTCAATGAGGTGGGCAACAATGGAACGCTCTTTATTAACCCTATACCTGCTAGGAAAATAGCAATTTCGGAGATGACAGGTTCCATTTAAATGGGTTTTGAAAATACAGACAATAATCAGTGTTTTAATAAAGTATTCACACCCTGTGAACTTTTCCACATTTTTTTCATGTTACACCCTCAAATGTAAATATATTTTATAGGGATTTACGTGACATAGCAACACTAGGAACAAGAATTGGTGACGTGTAAAGGAAATGATTCCAGGTTTTCTAAATATATTAAAAATATAAATATGAAAATTGTGACGTGCATTTGTATTCAGCCCCCTGTAGTCTGATCCGCTAAATAAAATCCTAAGTTACTCTAGAAGTCACATAATTAGTGCATTGCATCCACCTGTATTTGATTTCTTCTCAGTATAACTCCAGCTGTTCTGTGGAGGCTGCAGAGGTTTGTGTGAGAAGATCAGGGATCAAACAGCATCAAGAAAACCAAGGAACACACCAGACAGGTCAGGGATAAAGAGAAGAGTAAAGCAGGGTTGGGTTATAGAAAAAAAAAAAAAATAGGCCAAGCTCTGAACATCTCACAAATCATTGATCAATCCATCATCCAAAAATGGAAAGAGTACAGAACAATGCAAACCTCCAAGACACAGCATCCACTGAAACTTGACATCCCAAGAAGGAGAGCATGAATTAGAGAAGCAGAAGAGAGGTCACTGGAGGAGCCTCAAAGATCACAGCTCAGGGGGAGAATCTGTCCACAGGCGCTTATTAGTTGTAAACTCCACAAATATGGCCTTTATGGAAGAATGGCAAGAAGAAAGACATTTTTGAAAGCCACAAGAAAAAAAAAGAAAAAAAAAAAAACCATGTAGGGGACACAGAGAGTATATGAAAGAAGGTGCTCTGGTCAGATGAGATAAAAATAGAACTTTTGGGGCTAAATTAAAAATCCTATGTGGGGTGTAAAATTACCACTGCACATCACTCTATAACACCCTCCCTACCATCACACATGGTGGAGGTAGCATCCTGCAGTGGGGAGACTTTTCTTCAGCAGAGGCAGGGAAGCTGGTCAGAGGCAGATGGGAAAATGGATGGAGCTAAATACAGCCCAGTCACAGTCCAGACTGAAATCAAAATCACATTGAGATTCAGTAACAAGACTTAAATATTTACTCAGGGGGCTCAATACAAATGCACTTCACAATTTTCAGATTTAGATTTTTAAAATTATTTTAAAAAAAAAATCAACTGTATAATTTCATTTACAATTCACAAATACTTGGTGCTTAGGTTTATTACATAAAATACATTTAGGTTTGCAGGTGTAACTTGAAAAAATGTGGAATAGCTCACGGGGTATGAATACATTTGATTGTTCACCTTGATTGTTCCTGAGCTCTGTGCAGCACGGTGGTAATATATATATATACTTGGTGCTCTTGACTCTGCATTGTCTGCTGCAGAACACATCCGTTATCTGATTGCTATTTATTTATCATCCATTTTTCTTTCGTTTTTAACATCTGCTTTTTGCTTACTGGATCAGTTTTAAATGGAAGAAATCATAATCCGTTAATGGATCGGTTTTCCTTAGACTCCAATGTTAAAAAAAAAAAAAAAAAAAAAAAAAAGGATTCTGCAGAAATCAATTATTTCCAAAAGGATTAAAGTTGTGTTTGCAGAACTTTTTTGCCGACAAATCCATTCTAACAAATGATTACTGGACGTGTGAACTCAGCCTAAGTCGGTATTTACTCAATAGTTCTGCAATATTCCCAAATAGCTTCTGTAATAGTTTAGCTCCCGGTGAATTAGTGCACCCCCAAAAAATGGCCATATAATTGCAAACGTCTAGCCAAGTGCTGCAAACTCCAAGTCAATACAATGTAAGGCTGTGTGCGCAGTCACGTTACGTTTTTTTCATGAGTTTCCGCAGCGTTTTGAGCTGCAGCGTTTTTATGCAAAAATGCAGGCGTTTTGATTTTCAAGCAAAGTCTATGAGAAATAGGGATTTCTTTTGCGCACTTTGCTTTTAAAAACGCAGCGTTTTAGTTGCAGAAAATTTGTCAAAATCTCTGCGTTTGAAGAAGCAACATGTCAATTGTTTTTGCCATTTTGGCAGCGTTTTGCTAACATTAAAGTCAATGAGAACTTTCAAAACGCATCCTAAATCAAAGTCCCAGCATTTCACATGCTTTTGTGACAAATTAAAAGCATGCATTTTTGACATTATAGTGAGGTCATGATATTTTCACACACATATAGTCAGACTATAAAAAAAATATTAAAACACTAATTTAACATTATTTTATACATAAATATTATATCATATTAATCTTTTTATTAAAATTAGCTATTTTGTGTATGATTTAAAGCATGATATTTGTTTTCATTTTTTTCATAGTATTTGAATGTTTAAACTTTATTTAGTAGTGTATATGTGTTGAAAACACATCTGTCTTTAAGTGCTGAAAAAGCATGTAAAATGCAGTCTAAACGCGGCAAAAACGTTATAGAAACGCATGCGTATTTTCAGCGTTTTTGTGGTCACAACCAAATTTAACAATGACAAATTCTGCCAGAGGATGCGTTAATTTCTGCAAGGTCCTGGACGCAACGTGCGCACATGGCCTAACAAAGTATCAGCAGAGAATGTGTGCATGTGATTCAGAGGATTGTCTCATCTGGATACAATTGTAACAAACCTCCACCTTTTTGCTGCGTTTTTTCATGACTTTAATGCAAATTAAAAGCTGCTTTTTACATGAACAGCAGATCCTATGAGATCCCAGAAATCTCCTGCTCTCACTTGATTTTTTTTTTTTCTTGACTGAAATTGAAAACGACTGCGTTTTTAAAAGCAGCAGCTTGTTAATTCTTTCAGTGTTTTTGCAGCATTAAAAGCAATGAGAAAGCAAAAAGACAACAGATGCGATTTTGCTGCTTTTAGAGTGAATGAAAACTGCGCTGTAGACAAATGACACCAAAATCGCACCATAAAATACAGTAAAACCAGCAGCTTTTTTTACTGACAAGAGCAAGTTTTCGCTGCAGAAAAACACAGCAAAAACACAACGTGTGAACGTTGTCTGAATATAAACACACGTTCCCATTCACTGATGGCAAGCAGAGATTGTGCAGAAGATTGCAAGCTGCAGATATTATATAATCATTAGTCATTGTTACATAACAGGACGGGCGTCCCCCGATTCCACATGCACGCACCTGTTTGAGGTTGAACAGACCGTTCTTGTCGCAGTTCGGGATGTGAAGGGCGTAGAGATGTTCCAGCGGCGCGCGCTCATCAGGGAGATTCATGGAGGAAATTCTCTCCAAGACCTGATCCAACTGCTGCTGGCAGAGACTCTGCAAATGGGGAGGAGGCTGTAAGATCTGTGCAATATTGTACCAATCACTCATCATTATCTGGCCTTCCCCACACTGACACATTGTAACAAGCCATCACCTGTGTCAGTCTCCTTATCTGTTGCCCGGTTTATATCTTGCATTTCCCCTATTAGTTCCCAAAATATATGCCCATGTTCTGCTAGTGATGATGGTGCAGGAGCTGCTCACATGAACTCATTCTGCAGCCAGAAATAAGCAATATAACACAGAGGCCAAATATATAACATAGAGGGCAAATGGAGCAAAATTCTTAATGAGCCCCAATTGCAAAAATTATCTAACCCAAAATACATGCATTTAAATAAAAAAAATAAGAACAAACACTTTAAAAAATCCAAATCAGCCTCACACATTTTTTTTTTAGGGAGCACACCGCTTTTTTTTTTTTCTTAAAATCGTTTTTATTGAAATTTTGCTTTTTATATGCACAGGCCCCATTTCATCGTTTGCAGTTTTAGCTGTCACTTTTCTTTTTTTTGGCTTTATATATTCGGTGACATTTATTGCGACAATTTCATGAAAACGCAGTTGATGAATTTGGAGCAAAGTCAGAAGGGGCTCCTTTTTTTCCTTTTCTGAGCACAAATCTATGCCCCGCAGTTCTCACCCTTTGCGCGGACTGTCTCTGGTTCTTCTTCTCATCATTGGCTTTGTTGACTTTTGATCGGTGATTTTCGCCGGCTCTCACGCGGTTTAACGCGTCGTCCTTTACTGAAGTCTTCACCAGACGTTTTTGAAGATTATCGGTCACCATCGTTCCTGCTTCTAGGTTGTTATCCACGATGGTGCTGTCCGAGCGCTCGTCCAGAATATCTGGGGGAAGAAGATGGAATGAGGCTCAACCAATGGGGGCCAGTTATCACCATCCAATCACAGTGCAGCCGTCATGTCATCAGAGCAACCAATCACGACTCAGCTCTCATTTCATTTAATCAAAGCTCAGCTTTTGTATTCGCTAAGCAGTGTGAAAAGTGACTGAGGTCATCGTCTCCTTCCTTCCCGTAGTGCACTTAGTACACGAGAGTGCACCCGGGCCCTCTTCTTAAAAGGACCGGTGCACCTATGATTGAGAAGCACTATGTATTTAAGGCACTCTCCCATTAGGGGAGGTGCCTGCGCAACAGATTGAGTTAGTCGGTGTCCTGATGTCTAGCTAGTTGACAGGGCCCATGCTCCTGCCCCGCATCCATTACCTATACCTGCGTTTGCCTTCCCATTGCAGTCTGTCCTTACCATGTCCAACATCCCTGTCAGTATCCATTGTCCTGTCTGCCACAGCCATGACAGCTGTACTCGCCTCACATTAGAGACTGTACCTGCCTATGCATGTGTCTGTACCTGCCCTGGGGGTCAGCTGCCACAGTCCCAGTCAATGCCCTGGGAGTGGCACCTGGCATCTGCCTTGTGGTAGGTGCTCAGTTAAGCCTGTCCCACTAAAGGGTAAGCCCGGGTCCCCCCTTTCGTCCAGTAGGTCCACTACTCCTACTCGCTGCCACTACACCGGCCACAAGCGAAAAATCGATGTACACACAGGATCAGACACAGAAATACACACATGTTCTGCTGAGCATTGTCTGCACCAGTAATAAACCACATACAGTACTGTACATCTGTATATAGTGAGCTCCCCCTAGTGGTGGCTGTGTAAATCTGTATGAAGTGATCTCCCCCTAGTGGAGGCTGTATAAATCTGTATGTAGTGAGCTCCCTCTAGTGGTGGCAGTATAAATCTCTATGTAGTGAGCTCCCCCTAGTGGTGGCTGTATAAATCTGTATGTAGTGAGCTCCCCCTAGTGGTGGTAATATAAATCTGTATGGAGTGAACTCCCTCTAGTGGAGGATGTATAAATCTGTATGTAGTGAGCTCTCCCTTGTGGTGGTAATATAAATCTGTATAGAGTGAGATACCTCTAGTGGAGGCTGTATAAATCTGTATGTAGTGAGCTCCCTCTAGCAGTGGCTGTATAAATCTGTATGTAGTGAGCTCCTCCTAGTGATGACTGTATAAATCTGTATGTAGTGAGCTCCCTCTAGCAGTGGCTGTATAAATCTGTATGTAGTGAGCTCCTCCTAGTGATGACTGTATAAATCTGTATGTAGTGAGCTCCCTCTAGTGGTGGCTGTATAAATCTGTATGTAGTGAACTCTCACTAGTGAAGGCTGTATAAATCTGTATGTAGTGAGCTCCCTCTAGTGGTGGTAATATAAATCTGTGTGTAGTGAGCTCTCAGTAGTGGTGGCTGTATAAATCTGTATGTAGTGAGCTCCCTCTAGTGGTGGCTGTATAAATCTGTATGTAGTGAACTCTCACTAGTGGTGGCTGTATAAATCTGTATGTAGTGAGCTCCCTCTAGTGGTGGCTGTATAAATCTGTATGTAGTGAGCTCCCACTAGTGGAGGCTGTATAAATCTGTATGTAGTGAGCTCCCTCTAGTGGTGGTAATATAAATCTGTATGTAGTGCGCTCTCACTAGTGGTGACTGTATAAATCTGTATGTAGTGAGCTCCCTCTAGTGGTGGCTGTATAAATCTGTATGTAGTTAGCTCCCTCTAGTGGTGACTGTATAAATCTGTATGTAGTGAGCTCCCTCTAGTGGTGGCTGTATAAATCTGTATGTAGTGAGCTCCCTCTAGTGGTGACTGTATAAATCTGTATGTAGTGAGCTCCCTCTAGTGGTGGCTGTATAAATCTGTATGTAGTGAGCTCCCCCTAGTGGTGGCTGTATAAATCTGTATGTAGTGAGCTCCCTCTAGTGGTGGCTGTATAAATCTGTATGTAGCAAGCTCCCCCTAGTGGTGGCTGTATAAATATGTATGTAGTGAGCTCCCTCTAGTGGTGGATGTATAAATCTGTATGTAGTGAGCTCCCTCTAGTGGTGACTGTATAAATCTGTATGTAGTGAGCTCCCTCTAGTGGTGACTGTATAAATCTGTATGTAGTGAGCTCCCTCTAGTGGTGGATGTATAAATCTGTATGTAGTGAGCTCCCTCTAGTGGTGACTGTATAAATCTGTATGTAGTGAGCTCCCCCTAGTGGTGGCTGTATAAATCTGTATGTAGTGAGCTCCCTCTAGTGGTGGCTGTATAAATCTGTATGTAGTTAGCTCCCCCTAGTGGTGGCTGTATAAATCTGTATGTAGTGAGCTCCCTCTAGTGGTGGCTGTATAAATCTGTATGTAGTGAGCTCCCTCTAGTAATGACTGTATAAATCTGTATGTAGTGAGCTCCCCCTAGTGGTGGCTGTATAAATCTGTATGTAGTGAGCTCCCCCTAGTGGTGGCTGTATAAATCTGTATGTAGTGAGCTCTCTCTAGTGGTGGCTGTATAAATCTGTATGTAGAGAGCTCCCTCTAGTGGTGACTGTATAAATCTGTATGTAGTGAGCTCCCTCTAGTGGTGGCTGTATAAATCTGTATGTAGTGAGCTCCCCCTAGTGGTGGCTGTATAAATCTGTATGTAGTGAGCTCCCTCTAGTGGTGGCTGTATAAATCTGTATGTAGTGAGCTCCCTCTAGCAGTGGCTGTATAAATCTGTATGTAGTGAGCTCCCCCTAGTGCTGACTGTATAAATCTGTTTGTAAATTTTACTCTATTTTATTGCACTATCTTTTAATAGGAAACATTGCTTATAAAAGGAACCTGTCAGCAGATTCATGCTGCACAAGGCACGGGCAGCATGAATCAGAGTGTGGCTGCATTACTGCTATGTTTTAATCTGAAATAAGACTTCATTTCGAATAATTATACTGTGAAAAGCCATCCGGGGCCTGTGTGCCAGCGGACTCGTCTGAGATGGATTCCCAGCTAAATTCTTCCAGCCCCAATCCCTTTGATTGACAAACATAGGGAGAGACCTGTCAGTCAAGTGCAGCGAGGAGGGAAGAAGCCGTCCATATACATATACCTTATCGGAGCAGACAGCTGATACATGTAGTCCTCGGACGGCTTTTCATAATATGTTTACTCTGAAATGTCACTAAGTTTCAGAGGAAAGCAGCGGTCAGTGACATTGTATCCAGTGTCTGATTCATGCGGTCCATAGGTTGTAAGAATCTGATGATCAGTTCCCTTTAACTCCTTCATGTGGGCGATGATATCGAGGCGCTCAGGAGTCCTGCTCCCGTTATTAATGTTTTACATTATGATACCTGAACGCTGTGATGGTGCAAAGAATCATGGATCAAGCACCTGGGGAGGGGGGTACAGAAAATGCAGATATTCTGCACAGCAAACACTCTGCACCCTATAATACAGTGCCTACAAGTAGTATTCAACCCCCTGCAGATTTAGCAGGTTTACACATTCGGAATAACTTGGCATTGTGACATTTGGACTGTAGATCCGCCTGGAAGTGTGAAATGCAGCAAAAAAGAATGTTATTTCTTTTTTTTATTTATTTTTTTTAAATTGTGAAAAGTTTATTCAGAGGGTCATTTATTATTCAACCCCTCAAACCACCAGAATTCTGTTTGGTTCCCCTAAAGTATTAAGAAGTATTTCAGACACAAAGAACAATGAGCTTCACAGGTTTGGATTAATTATCTCTTTTTCCAGCCTTTTCTGACTAATTAAGACCCTCCCCAAACTTGTGAACAGCACTCATAGTTGGTCAACATGGGAAAGACAAAGGAGCATTCCAAGGCCATCAGAGACAAGATCGTGGAGGGTCACACGGCTGGCAAGGGGTACAAAACCCTTTCCAAGGAGTTGGGCCTACCTGTCTCCACTGTTGGGAGCATCATCCGGAAGTGGAAGGCTTATGGAACTACTGTTAGCCTTCCACGGCCTGGACAGCCTTTGAAAGTTTCCACCCGTGCCGAGGCCAGGCTTGTCCGAAGAGTCAAGGCTAACCCAAGGACAACAAGGAAGGAGCTCCGGGAAGATCTCATGGCAGTGGGGACATTGGTTTCATTCAATACCATAAGTAACGTACTCCACCGCAATGGTCTCCGTTCCAGACGAGCCCGTAAGGTACCTTTACTTTCAAAGCGTCATGTCAAGGCTCGTCTACAGTTTGCTCATGATCACTTGGAGGACTCTGAGACAGACTGGTTCAAGGTTCTCTGGTCTGATGAGACCAAGATCGAGATCTTTGGTGCCAACCACACACGTGACGTTTAGAGATTGGATGGCACTGCATACGACCCCAAGAATACCATCCCTACAGTCAAGCATGGTGGTGGCAACATCATGCTGTGGGGCTGTTTCTCGGCCAAGGGGCCTGGCCATCTGGTCCGCATCCATGGGAAGATGGATAGCACGGCCTACCTGGAGATTTTGGCCAAGAACCTCCGCTCCTCCATCAAGGATCTTAAGATGGGTCGTCATTTCATCTTCCAACAAGACAACGACCCAAAGCACACAGCCAAGAAAACCAAGGCCTGGTTCAGGAGGGAAAAAATCAAGGTGTTGCAGTGGCCTTGTCAGTCTCTTGACCTTAACCCAATTGAAAACTTGTGGAAGGAGCTCAAGATTAAAGTCCACATGAGACACCCAAAGAACCTAGATAACTTGGAGAAGATCTGCATGGAGGAGTGGGCCAAGATAACTCCAGAGACCTGTGCCGGCCTGATCAGGTCTTATAAAAGCCGATTATTAGCTGTAATTGCAAACAAGGGTTATTCCACAAAATATTAAACCTAGGGGTTGAATAATAATTGACCCACACTTTTATGTTGAAAATTTATTAAAATTTAACTGAGCAACATAACTTGTTGGTTTGTAAGATTTATGCATCTGTTAATAAATCCTGCTCTTGTTTGAAGTTTGCAGGCTCTAACTTATTTGCATCTTATCAAACCTGCTAAATCTGCAGGGGGTTGAAGACTACTTGTAGGCACTGTATATCACCATTTAGTGCATCTCTTAATATTTGCAGAATCGTGAATTCTCTGCTTTACCAGAAACAAACCCCTCACTGTGCTCCTCCACATGCACCTGAGCTGCAGTGTAAAGCATGGGGCACAAACCAGCAGCTGAGCCAAATGAGACATCATATTCTAGAGCTCATTCTTCCTTTGCCACAAGTTGGACGGAGCGGGAGAACATACTGTGTAATAGAGTCAACAAATACAATGTATCACTAAAGTCAGTAAGGAGATATTTAGCAACAGATCAAGAGATCGACTCGCAAAAGGGATCATGTATCTGTTAGTCACTGTTGTCCCAGTCACATGAGGTTAAATAAACGGTTTCACAATGTGGCTACAATATCTCGGGAGACGCAGCGGCTTATTATCAGCTTCCGACCCAGATTCTGCTACACGATGCTGAAATAGTGGGGAATATGATCCATGATGTGTCAGAGGTTCTGCACGCAGCCGCTCGCTCCAGACCTTCACTACTGGTTTTGCTCTATTAAATACAAATATACTGCAATTGGAAACTGTCAGCATGCTGCTGTTGGTAGTCAGTAATAGTGTTCTGCTGTCTTTCACCCAAAAGCCTGATATATTATGGCATTTGCACTGTTTTTCGTCTTGTTTTTCCTGTTACTTTGCACCCGTTCTGGTAATCATGGGGGTCCCAGTAGTTAGACCCTCAACTGGGAAACCTTTGTACTGAAGTCTGATTTACTAACACATCAAAGTAAACCCGTCAGATGGAAAATGTGACCCAATAAGGATACAGCAGATTTCTATAGTTTTGTGGGAAGAATCAGTATTAGGCTGTGTCCGCACTTTGCGTCGTCCTATTTGCAGTTCTAAACGCACCCTCTGGCAGAATTTGCTTTTGCCAAAGTTGCTTTTGGCCACAAATTAGCAGTAAATATGCATGCGTTTTTACCGCGTTTTTGCGGTGTTTTTAGCGCTTTTTACATGCTTTTCCATTGCGTTTAGATAGATGCGTTTTGATCATAAAGACACTGCATATATAATTATTGAAATAATTCGAAAATAGTTATATTTCATCTAATTATAGCGGTTTTATAATATTTATTGGTAAAATAGAAGTAAATTAATATTTTTCTTTAATTTAATTGTCGGACTATGTGTGTGTAAAGGGACATATCATTCCATTATTTTGATGTCAGAATAGCATGCGTTTATGTAGTCCAAAACACATGTTTTCAGCATCAAAAAAGCAGGTTAAACGCTGGAATTTGGATGTTTCTTGGTTTTTTCCATTTCTCATTGACTTCAATGTTATCAAAACGTAGCCCAAATGGCAAAAACAATTGACTGCTGCTTCTTTGAACGCATGGTTTTTGCCACAAATTATGCAATTAAACGCAGCGTTTTGAAACGCAAAGTGCAGACAAGAAATCGTCATTTGCCATAGACTATTATTGTAAATCAAAGCGCGTGCCTTTTGGCAAGAAAACACTGCAGTTCAAAACGCTGCGTAAACGCAGGTGAAAACGCAAAGTGCGCACATAGCCTAAGGCCTCGGTTCCACTTGTGCACAGCTTGTGATGCGAGAGCATCGGAAGCGATATGCTAATGACCCTCTGCTGCGGGCGTCACATAAGGGTCATGTGACTGTGATGGGATCTTGTGATCAGATCACTGCTGCTGAGAAGAGGGAGGGAGCACTTTCTCCCCATCTCCTCTGCTGCCTGTCTCTGTGTTTATCGCACTGCGGTCGGATGACATGCGAGTGCAGCGCGATGTTTCACACGCTCCCATAGACTTGTATGGGGGTGCGTGAGCCAAGACTCTCAGCCAAACGCAGCATGCTGGGATTCATTTCTCAGGCCGATATGGGATGAGAAATCAATCACAGATGGACAGTGCCCCATAGTTTTGCCCTGCAGTAAGAGCAATCTGATGTTTTATCGGATTGCACTCATGCATGCAAATCGCAAGTGGAACCCAAACCTTACCCGTGTGTTCAGCTCCTGCTCCTCCTGGGTGTTTCTCAGGTGCACACTTAATAGGGGTAGTCACTGTTAGGACCGCCCGCTTAACGAAAAAGCACAAAAAGTGCAGAGGTTTGAATGGATAAAACACGACTTGTACTGAATCTTTTCCTACACAATTACTTATTAATCTGCTCGGTTTATACAAGCATATACGAGCAGGAGACACATTAGCATCCTGCGTCCCCCCCTGGAAGGCTAGGCAGGGGAACATGAAGCCTTTATAACAGAAGAAACTTATAGTTTTTGAGGAGTTTTGGAGAATTTGTTTAGTTGCTTCTCAGTTTCTGCTTTAAAAAAATCCATGAAAAACTCACTTTGAACAAAGCTTTCTGAAAGTAAAAACGTTCTTTGAGATTTGGAGGAGGATTTCGAAGGTTTCCGCTCAGTTTCTGTTCCTAAAACCCCTCTGTGTGCACATGGGCTCATGGATATCTGCGTTCTCTGGGCTCATGGATATCTGCGTTCTCTGGGCTCATGGATATCTGCGTTCTCTGGGCTCATGGATATCTGCGTTCTCTGACCTCATGGATATCTGCGTTCTCTGGGCTCATGGATATCTGCGTTCTCTGGGCTCATGGATATCTGCGTTCTCTAGGCTCATGGATATCTGCGTTCTCTGGGCTCAGGGAAATCTGCGTTCTCTGGGCTCATGGATATCTGCGTTCTCTGGGCTCATGGATATCTGCGTTCTCTGGGCTCATGGATATCTGCGTTCTCTGGGCTCAAGGAAATCTGCGTTCTCTGGGCTCATGGATATCTGCGTTCTCTGGGCTCATGGATATCTGCGTTCTCTGGGCTCATGGATATCTGCGTTCTCTGACCTCATGGATATCTGCGTTCTCTGGGCTCATGGATATCTGCGTTCTCTGGGCTCATGGATATCTGCGTTCTCTGGGCTCATGGATATCTGCGTTTTCTGGGCTCATGGATATCTGCGTTCTCTGGGCTCATGGATATCTGCGTTCTCTGGGCTCATGGATATCTGTGTTCTCTGGGCTCAGGGATATCTGCGTTCTCTGGGCTCAGGGATATCTGCGTTCTCTGGGCTCATGGATATCTGCGTTCTCTGACCTCATGGATATCTGTGTTCTCTGGGCTCAGGGATATCTGCGTTCTCTGGGCTCAGGGATATCTGCGTTCTCTGGGTTCATGGATATCTGCGTTCTCTGGGCTCATGGATATCTGCGTTCTCTGGGCTCATGGATATCTGCGTTCTCTGGGCTCATGGATATCTGCGTTCTCTGACCTCATGGATATCTGCGTTCTCTGGGCTCATGGATATCTGCGTTCTCTGGCCTTATGGATATCTGCGTTCTCTGGGCTCATGGATATCTGCGTTCTCTGGCCTCATGGATATCTGCGTTCTCTGGGCTCATGGATATCTGCGTTCTCTGAGTTCATGGATATCTGCGTTCTCTGGGCTCAGGGATATCTGCGTTCTCTGGGCTCAGGGATATCTGCGTTCTCTGGGCTCAGGGATATCTGCGTTCTCTGGGCTCATGGATATCTGCGTTCTCTGGGCTCATGGATATCTGCGTTCTCTGAGTTCATGGATATCTGCGTTCTCTGGGCTCAGGGATATCTGCGTTCTCTGGGCTCATGGATATCTGCGTTCTCTGGGCTCAGGGATATCTGCGTTCTCTGGGCTCAGGGATATCTGCGTTCTCTGGGCTCAGGGATATCTGCGTTCTCTGGGCTCAGGGATATCTGCGTTCTCTGGGCTCAGGGATATCTGCGTTCTCTGGGCTCATGGATATCTGCGTTCTCTGGGCTCATGGATATCTGCGTTCTCTGAGTTCATGGATATCTGCGTTCTCTGGGCTCAGGGATATCTGCGTTCTCTGGGCTCATGGATATCTGCGTTCTCTGGGCTCAGGGATATCTGCGTTCTCTGGCCTCATGGATATCTGCGTTCTCTGGGCTCATGGATATCTGCGTTCTCTGGGCTCATGGATATCTGCGTTCTCTGGGCTCAGGGATATCTGCGTTCTCTGGGCTCATGGATATCTGCGTTCTCTGGGCTCATGGATATCTGCGTTCTCTGGGCTCATGGATATCTGTGTTCTCTGGGCTCAGGGATATCTGCGTTCTCTGGGCTCAGGGATATCTGCGTTCTCTGGGCTCATGGATATCTGCGTTCTCTGAACTCATGGATATCTGTGTTCTCTGGGCTCAGGGATATCTGCGTTCTCTGGGCTCAGGGATATCTGCGTTCTCTGGGTTCATGGATATCTGCATTCTCTGGGCTCATGGATATCTGCGTTCTCTGGGCTCATGGATATCTGCGTTCTCTGGGCTCATGGATATCTGCGTTCTCTGACCTCATGGATATCTGCGTTCTCTGGGCTCATGGATATCTGCGTTCTCTGGCCTTATGGATATCTGCGTTCTCTGGGCTCATGGATATCTGCGTTCTCTGGCCTCATGGATATCTGCGTTCTCTGGGCTCATGGATATCTGCGTTCTCTGAGTTCATGGATATCTGCGTTCTCTGGGCTCAGGGATATCTGCGTTCTCTGGGCTCAGGGATATCTGCGTTCTCTGGGCTCAGGGATATCTGCGTTCTCTGGGCTCATGGATATCTGCGTTCTCTGGGCTCATGGATATCTGCGTTCTCTGAGTTCATGGATATCTGCGTTCTCTGGGCTCAGGGATATCTGCGTTCTCTGGGCTCATGGATATCTGCGTTCTCTGGGCTCAGGGATATCTGCGTTCTCTGGGCTCAGGGATATCTGCGTTCTCTGGGCTCAGGGATATCTGCGTTCTCTGGGCTCAGGGATATCTGCGTTCTCTGGGCTCATGGATATCTGCGTTCTCTGGGCTCATGGATATCTGCGTTCTCTGAGTTCATGGATATCTGCGTTCTCTGGGCTCAGGGATATCTGCGTTCTCTGGGCTCATGGATATCTGCGTTCTCTGGGCTCAGGGATATCTGCGTTCTCTGGCCTCATGGATATCTGCGTTCTCTGGGCTCATGGATATCTGCGTTCTCTGGGCTCATGGATATCTGCGTTCTCTGGGCTCAGGGATATCTGCGTTCTCTGGGCTCATGGATATCTGCGTTCTCTGAGCTCATGGATATCTGCGTTCTCTGACCTCATGGATATCTGCGTTCTCTGGGCTCATGGATATCTGCGTTCTCTGGCCTCATGGATATCTGCGTTCTCTGGGCTCATGGATATCTGCGTTCTCTGGGCTCATGGATATCTGCGTTCTCTGGGCTCATGGATATCTGCGTTCTCTGGGCTCATGGATATCTGCGTTCTCTGGCCTCATGGATATCTGCGTTCTCTGGGCTCATGGATATCTGCGTTCTCTGGGCTCATGGATATCTGCGTTCTCTGAGTTCATGGATATCTGCGTTCTCTGGGCTCATGGATATCTGCGTTCTCTGGCCTCATGGATATCTGCGTTCTCTGGGCTCATGGATATCTGCATTCTCTGGGCTCATGGATATCTGCGTTCTCTGGCCTCATGGATATCTGCGTTCTCTGGGCTCATGGATATCTGCATTCTCTGGGCTCATGGATATCTGCGTTCTCTGGGCTCATGGATATCTGCGTTCTCTGGGCTCATGGATATCTGCGTTCTCTGGGCTCTGCCATAGTCAGACAGTCCGCAGGAGATCAGGAGCTCTACAGGGTTTGGGGCAGGTAAGGCTCCGTTACCGCGATGAGCTTCTGCAGAGCTTTTGGAGATTTCTGCACCATTTCTGAGCTTATTTTTCATTGCATTTTGTGCACTTCTTTTAATTTGCATTTTTATCACATTTTTAATGCTGTTTTTTGTCTCTGTTGTGTCATGCTTTATTTAAAGCTGATTTATTTTTGAAATTTCCTGGTATTTGCCTTTGACATTGATATAATTAAAGGTGAACTACTTGCATTCTTAATGTCTTTCTGCTGCAGAAAAGCACTAAAAACACTTTTTTTTACCTGCAGATTTTCCACATCTTACGCAAGTCTACGGGGAAAATCTGCACAGAAAAACTCAGCGCAGCCGCAGGAGAAATTGATGTGTTGCGGATTTGAAATACGACCACAGATCAGTTTATGCAGCGTAAACAAAAGAAGCGCCGTGGCCAGGACGTATAGATCCGGCTACTTTACTGGACTGTAAGACGCTGCAGCGAATACTCACCGAATGCTCATCGTGGGAACGTGGGATAAGGAGGCAAGCGGCTGGCACTAGTGAAGGAGCTGGCAGTAATGGCTGTGGGTGTGCGGCCGGCGGGGTGCGAGCTCTGCGGCTCGGAGCCGGCATTCTTTAGGGTAATTTCTATAGGGGTGAAGCCTGCAGGAACCTGCTCAGTCATCTCCATACATCTCGTGAGTGTCTGAAAGAACAGTTAATCGGCGCTCAGTGCCAGCACAATCCTTGGATTATCCCGTGTTTACACAGCGATTACAGAATATGGCAAGGCTCCATCGCCATCGGCACATTGAGAACATTCCTGCGCAGCGCTGACACTCACACCGCCCCCCAAAGAAGCTCCTCACCCCCGGAGAAAGACAGCAGACGGGACTTGTTTACAATTGCAAAAAGACACTGGTATTAAAAGTTTGTGCACCCTCTAAACCCTGAGATTATGGCGGAGAAAATACATATTCCCAGCAGATTTCCCAGATTCCTAATTACTCTGTGCTGCTGTGGGACCCCGCATCTTTCATTATGCAAATCTTTCTGTGACTCCCTAAAATACCACAGCACATAAAACACTCAGTGCTGCTGGGGGCTCTGCACCTTCTACTGGGACGTATGTACACTGACTGCACCAGCAGAATAGCGAGTGCAGCTCTGGAGTATAATACAGGAGGTAACTCAGGATCAGTAATGTAATGTATGTACACTGACTGCACCAGCAGAATAGTGAGTGCAGCTCTGGAGTATAATACAGGAGGTAACTCAGGATCAGTAATGTTTGTACACAGTGACTGCACCAGCAGAATAGTGAGTGCAGCTCTGGAGTAAAATACAGGAGGTAACTCAGGATCAGTAATGTAATGTACACAGTGACTGCACCAGCAGAATAGTGAGTGCAGCTCTGGAGTATAATACAGGAGGTAACTCAGGATCAGTAATGTAATGTATGTACACAGTAACTGCCCCAGAAGAATAGTGAGTGCAGCTCTGGAGGATAATACAGAGGTAACTCGGGAGTCAAGATCAGTGCAGGATCAGTAATGTAATGTATGTACACAGTGACTGCACCAGCAGAATAGTGAGTGCAGCTCTGGAGTATAATACAGGAGGTAACTCAGGATCAGTAATGTTTGTACACAGTGACTGCACCAGCAGAATAGTGAGTGCAGCTCTGGAGTAAAATACAGGAGGTAACTCAGGATCAGTAATGTAATGTACACAGTGACTGCACCAGCAGAATAGTGAGTGCAGCTCTGGAGTATAATACAGGAGGTAACTCAGGATCAGTAATGTAATGTATGTACACAGTAACTGCCCCAGAAGAATAGTGAGTGCAGCTCTGGAGGATAATACAGAGGTAACTCGGGAGTCAAGATCAGTGCAGGATCAGTAATGTAATGTATGTACACAGTGACTGCACCAGCAGAATAGTGAGTGCAGCTCTGGAGTATAATACAGGAGGTAACTCAGGATCAGTAATGTAATGTATGTACACAATGACTCCACCTGCAGAATAGTGAGTGCAGCTCTGGAGTATAATACAGAGGTAACTCAGGAGTCAAGATCAGTGCAGGATCAGTAATGTAGTGTATGTACAAAGAGCTGCATCTTTTTATAAAACAATTTACAGAAGCTGTGAAGTATTCATATTAAAAAAACACTCAAGAACAAATGAGTAAGAAAGTTGCTGGTGCCTCAGATATTCGGCTCGATGTTAGGAATATTCCGTCCTCTGATTCGGAATATGTCAGTCATTTCTTGTAACAGTTTTACTGTTTGAGAGAATGCGCAGTTGCCCACACATGAATTGGGGATTTTTTCCACTACAAGGGCATCAATTATAGAATCTAAGCTAGTCTGTACAGTGAGTGACAAATACTCGTATACTTATTTAATTCTTAATTATTAATACTTATTAAAATAGGCAAAGTAAAATATCCACCAAGCGAATGGCGGCTGCTCATAGATAGATCTAATCAGAGCCTATAATGTGCTTTATACAATGGAAACAAATATGGATCAATCCCAACAGGTCACTCAACTACGATGACTGAAGAGCAAAATACGATTGCTCTGGTCCTGCAGAAAATGTGATCCCACGATCACCAGGGGCCGATCTGTGTGGATCTAAAGATGGAGAATATTCTCCTGGGACCGCAGAGTGGATTCACTGAGGATCCCTGTGTTATCTGTCTCTGGGAGTGTGGATCAAAGAATGATCCCTGGGTGAGAAAACAGAGAACGCACAGTGATAGGAGAGAAGGATGGAAACGCAGAACCATTGGTGACCGGTATAAAATCATTTTACCACCACTACACATTAATTAATGAAGCAGTTTGTAAAGGCTCTAAACAAAGAGGGAAGATGCTCCAACAACTACATCTGCAGAAAATGTACAGCGCTGAGCATGAAGAATGTAACAGCGGGAATTTTTGATGGTCCTCAAATCAGAGCACTAATAAAAGATCCACGTGTCAAAGATTCACTGAATGATGCGGAGGCAGTTGCATGGTCTCCTTTCACTATGGTTGTACATGAGGCTGATGCATGGCCTCCATTCAGTATGGTTGTACATGAGGCACATGCATGGTCTCCTTTCACTATGGTTGTACATGAGGCTGATGCATGGCCTCCATTCAGTATGGTTGTAAATGAGGCACATGCATACTCTCTGTTCAGTATGGTTGTACATGAGGCACATGCATGGTCTCCTTTCACTATGGTTGTACATGAGGCACATGCATGGTCTCCTTTCACTATGGTTGTACATGAGGCACATGCATGGTCTCTGTTCAGTATGGTTGTACATGAGGCACATGCATGGTCTCCATTCAGTATGGTTGTACATGAGGCACATGCATGGTCTCCATTCAGTATGGTTGTACATGAGGCACATGCATGGTCTCCATTCAGTATGGTTGTACATGAGGCACATGCATGGTCTCCTTTCACTATGGTTGTACATGAGGCACATGCATGGTCTCCATTCAGTATGGTTGTACATGAGGCACATGCATGGTCTCCGTTCAGTATGGTTGTACATGAGGCACATGCATGGTCTCTGTTCAGTATGGTTGTACATGAGGCACATGCATGGTCTCCTTTCACTATGGTTGTACATGAGGCACATGCATGGTCTCCATTCAGTATGGTTGTAAATGAGGCAGATGCATGGTCTCCGTTCAGTATGGTTGTACATGAGGCACATGCATGGTCTCCTTTCACTATGGTTGTACATGAGGCACATGCATGGTCTCCATTCAGTATGGTTGTAAATGAGGCAGATGCATGGTCTCCTTTCACTATGGTTGTACATGAGGCACATGCATGGTCTCCATTCAGTATGGTTGTACATGAGGCAAATGCATGATCTCCGTTCACTATGGCTGTACATGAGGCAGATGCATGGTCTCCGTCCAGTATGGTTATACTTGAGGCAGATGCATGATCTCCGTTCAGTATGGTTGTACATGAGGCAGATGCATGGTCTCCATTCAGTATGGTTATACTTGAGGCAGATGCATGGTCTCCTTCCACTATGGTTGTACATGAGGCAGATGCATGGTCTCCGTTCAGTATGGTTGTACATGAGGCAGATGCATGATCTCCATTCAGTATGGTTGTACATGAGGGAAGGAAGGGGCAGGGCAGCCTAGGTGGGGAAGGAAGGGTTCTGAATGCAGAGTCCAGTGTGCAGTGAGATGTGAGAGGCGAGCAAGCTCGGTCTGAGGTGACGGGGCAGAGTGTGGGAGTGAGACGAGGCAGTCAGCCTGAGTGAGTACTCTTGGCTAGAAAGCAGAGGAAACCCATGAGAAACGGTGGAAGAGTTGGGACTAGTCCGGAGCCGGTGGTGTGTACTAGAGTGGAGTGCAGCTATCAGGGGGATAACAAGTGGCCCCTGCAGGCGAAGGTTAGTGCCCTGACAAAGAAATGGAGAGGTGAGAACTTATCCAGAGCCGGTAGTGTGTGCTGGATCTGCCCTACAGTAAATCCGGGTTAGAGCGCAGCTACTAGGGGGTTAACGTATGTCCCCTGCAGGCAAAGGAAAGTGCCCGTAGAGAAAAAGGAAACCGTTTTTGTAGAAAAGGACCTGTAACTTGTAACGTACTAAAGTAAACCTGCTGCAAACAAAAAGATGGAAGCTTTGTCTAATAAATCGGTGTTTGGTTTACCCGCTGCCTGCAATTGTCTTTTTCCTGAAAGTGAAGAAGGAGCTGGAGAGCACAGAAAGAACGCTGTCATGAATGGGCCCCATGCATCCACACTCTGCCCCAACAACACACCTGTTTTGCAAGTGACGGCCGGGGTTCAGCCTGCGGCCCACAAGGCGAGGGGACCCGACTACACCCCCTGAGGCGCCCCCTGCCCCCGTTACACATGCATGGTCTCTGTTCAGTATGGTTGTACATGAGGCAGATGCATGGTCTCCATTCAGTATGGTTGTACATGAGGCACATGCATGGTCTCCATTCAGTATGGTTGTACATGAGGCACATGCATGGTCTCTGTTCAGTATGGTTGTACATGAGGCAGATGCATGGTCTCCATTCAGTATGGTTGTACATGAGGCACATGCATGGTCTCCATTCAGTATGGTTGTACATGAGGCACATGCATGGTCTCTGTTCAGTATGGTTGTACATGAGGCACATGCATGGTCTCCGTTCAGTATGGTTGTACATGAGGCACATGCATGGTCTCCATTCAGTATGGTTGTACATGAGGCACATGCATGGTCTCCATTCAGTATGGTTGTACATGAGGCACATGCATGGTCTCTGTTCAGTATGGTTGTACATGAGGCAGATGCATGGTCTCCGTTCAGTATGGTTGTACATGAGGCACATGCATGGTCTCCATTCAGTATGGTTGTACATAAGGCACATGCATGGTCTCCATTCAGTATGGTTGTACATGAGGCACATGCATGGTCTCTGTTCAGTATGGTTGTACATGAGGCAGATGCATGGTCTCCGTTCAGTATGGTTGTACATGAGGCAGATGCATGGTCTCCGTTCAGTATGGTTGTACATGAGGCACATGCATGGTCTCCATTCAGTATGGTTGTACATGAGGCAGATGCATGGTTTCCGTTCAGTATGGTTGTACGTGAGGCAGATGCATGGTTTCCGTTCAGTATGGTTGTACATGAGGCACATGCATGGTCTCCGTTCAGTATGGTTGTACATGAGGCACATGCATGGCCTCTGTTCAGTATGGTTGTACGTGAGGCAGATGCATGGTTTCCGTTCAGTATGGTTGTACATGACACACATGTATGGTCTCCGTTCAGTATGGTTGTACGTGAGGCAGATGCATGGTCTCATTTTACTATGGTTGTACAGAATTTACTTGGAAACTATAAAGCAGATAATTACACTGAGCTAGTGGAAAGAATGCAATCTTCTCTCCACCACCTTAGCCATACAATGAGTATCAAGGTGCATTATCTTCACAGCCACTTGGATCGTTAACCAGAAAACCTTTGTGATGTAAGTGGAGAGCAGGGTAAATGAACGAACGAACCAATATATAAGAACTATACAAGAAAGATACTGCGGACACTGGGACCCACATGATGGTGGATTACTGCCGGTCTATTCTGAGTGATTGCCCTGCTCCAACTCACCACAAGAATACTTCATAGTGCTGCTTTTTCGAGGAATCGCAGTAAATTAACAGTGTATCAATGACAACTTTTTATGCAGGATAAAATTCTTATTCTGTGATGCAAATTCTTCATAAATAAAAGGAATTTACTTGTATAAATATGTTTTTACAACCATGAAGGCAAAAATAATAATGTTTAGTAGCCATCAGTGCAGTGTTCCATCAGTCATGTGCGTATACAGAGGATAGATCACATCTCAGAGCTGATGGGAGAAAAATAGGGGCAGATTCAGAATCAGCGACAAAAAGTGACCTGGATGCAGTGACATTTCTCCGGCACCAGATTTCTGGCTCCCCAGTGTAATGATCTCAGAGGTGGGAGCTACACATGATCAGTGAGATCAGGCGGGGGACAGAGGCGGCGGAGGCCACGGACTCTACGGGAGTGGGCGCAAAGTGGGGCGATCTGGTTAACAATAGAAAGAATTCATGACCGGAGCGGGATGGAAGCGCGACGTGTAAGAAATCTCAGAAAGCACAACTGCCCCTAAAAGTGACGGGAGCTGAAGTCTGAGCAGAGACGTGATCTATAGTGCTGGGGATGGACTCCATGTGCTCACCATTCCCAGTGCTGAGGATAGCCTCCGTGTGCTCACCATTCCCAGTGCTGGGGATGGCCTCTGTGTGCTCACCATTCCCAGTGCTGGTGATAGCCTCTGTGTGCTCACCATTCCCAGTGCTGGGGATAGCCTCTGTGTGCTCACCATACCCAGTGCTGGGTATAGCCTCTGTGTGTTCACCATTCCCAGTGCTGGGTACAGCCTCTGTGTGCTCACCATTCCCAGTGCTGGGTATAGCCTCTGTGTGCTCACCATTCCCAGTGCTGGGTATAGCCTGTGTGTGCTCACCATTCCCAGTGCTGGGTATAGCCTCTGTGTGCTCACCATTCCCAGTGCTGGGGATGGCCTCCATGTGCTCACCATTCCCAGTGCTGGGGATGGCCTCCATGTGCTCACCATTCCCAGTGCTGAGGATAGCCTCCATGTGCTCACCATTCCCAGTGCTGGGGATGGCCTCCATGTGCTCACCATTCCCAGTGCTGAAGATAGCCTCCATGTGCTCACCATTCCCAGTGCTGAGGATAGCCTCCGTGTGCTCACCATTCCCAGTGCTGAGGATAGCCTCTGTGTGCTCACCATTCCCAGTGCTGAGGATAGCCTCCGTGTGCTCACCATTCCCAGTGCTGGGGATGGCCTCCGTGTGCTCCCCATTCTTAGTGCTGGGGATAACCTCCGTGTGCTCACCATTCCCAGTGCTGGGGATGGCCTCCTTGTGCTCACCATTCCCAGTGCTGGGGATGGCCTCCTTGTGCTCACCATTCCCAGTGCTGGGGATGGCCTCTGTGTGCTCACCATTCCCAGTGCTGGAGATGGCCTCCATGTGCTTCCCATTCCTAGTGCTGGGGATGGCCTCCGTGTGCTCACCATTCCCAGTGCTGAGGATAGCCTCCGTGTGCTCACCATTCCCAGTGCTGGGGATGGCCTCCGTGTGCTCACCATTCCCAGTGCTGATCATAGCCTCCGTGTGCTCACCATTCCCAGTGCTGGGGATAACCTACGTGTGCTCACCATTCCCAGTGCTGGGGATGGCCTCCGTGTGCTCACCATTCCCAGTGCTGAGGATGGCCTCCGTGTGCTCACCATTCCCAGTGCTGATGATAGCCTCCGTGTGCTCACCATTCCCAGTGCTGGGGATGGCCTCCATGTGCTCACCATTCCCAGTGCTGAGGATAGCCTCCATGTGCTCACCATTCCCAGTGCTGAGGATAGCCTCCGTGTGCTCACCATTCCCAGTGCTGAGGATAGCCTCTGTGTGCTCACCATTCCCAGTGCTGAGGATAGCCTCCGTGTGCTCACCATTCCCAGTGCTGGGGATGGCCTCCGTGTGCTCCCCATTCTTAGTGCTGGGGATAACCTCCGTGTGCTCACCATTCTCAGTGCTGGGGATGGCCTCCTTGTGCTCACCATTCCCAGTGCTGGGGATGGCCTCCTTGTGCTCACCATTCCCAGTGCTGGGGATGGCCTCTGTGTGCTCACCATTCCCAGTGCTGGGCATGGTCTCCATGTGCTCACCATTCCCAGTGCTGGAGATGGCCTCCTTGTGCTCACCATTCCCAGTGCTGAGGATGGCCTCCGTGTGCTCACCATTCCCAGTGCTGGAGATGGCCTCCATGTGCTTCCCATTCCTAGTGCTGGGGATGGCCTCCGTGTGCTCACCATTCCCAGTGCTGAGGATAGCCTCCGTGTGCTCACCATTCCCAGTGCTGGGGATGGCCTCCGTGTGCTCACCATTCCCAGTGCTGATCATAGCCTCCGTGTGCTCACCATTCCCAGTGCTGGGGATAACCTACGTGTGCTCACCATTCCCAGTGTTGGGGATGGCCTCCGTGTGCTCACCATTCCCAGTGCTGAGGATGGCCTCCGTGTGCTCACCATTCCCAGTGCTGGGGATGGCCTCCGTGTGCTCACCATTCCCAGTGCTGGGGATAGCCTCGCTCCTCTGTGTCAGGGATTCCTGCTGAATGAGAACTTGTCACCAGGTTTTTCCCATATAAAGTGCGGCCACCACCTGGATGCCATCATGTACAGTATACTAGATTAGTGGATATGTTCCCAAACTGCCCTGTATAACGCAAAAAAGAGCTTCTATTATACTCACATGAAACACGATCTGGTCTGATGGGAGTCGCTGGTCTTCATCCGATGCCTCCTCTCTTCCTTCCATTGCCATCCTTCTTCCAACGTCATCCACACAGTCCTCCATCGCGCTCCGGTGCAGGGGCACTTCTCTCTACCTTGCCGAGGGCACAGTATTGTAGTGCGCATGCGCCTGCACTCTTTGGCCTTTCCCTGATCATGTGTATTGCCGTACTTTGCTCTTTCCTTGGCAGGACAGAGAGTAGTGTGTCTGGACCGGAGCATGATGGAGGACACTGTGTGGATGATGTAGGACATGTCAAAAACTCAAAGCAAAAAGGAGGACAGCAAACACAAGAAGAGAAACGGCAGCAGATAAAGACCAGCGATGCCCATCGGACCGGATCGTGCAGATGGAGAGTATAATAAAAGGTCTTTTTGGCGCTATGCAGGGTGGCTTGGGCACATATATACAGCACTCTAGCATACTGTATATACGGGCTTGCCGGTACTGGTGCTACTTTATATGGGAAAAACCTGCTGACAGCTTCTTGTAAAGTGACAGTCTGGACTAGAGGCATCGTCACAGCGCTGGTCCGAACTGTGTCCTGCAGCAATCAGTGGCTGAAGCTGACCGGATTTGGCACTAACAGCGGCTGCAGTGATCCTGCAAGCTTCAGAGCAGTGCTTACAAGCTCTACTGGAAACAGCCTGTAAGCGCTGCACATGATGATGATACAGCAGGAGGGGCTGGTATCATAGGCGGTAATCTATCGAATTAACAATCCCTCTATTCTTGATAATGAAGAGGATTTTTGATAACAAGTGCACAGCTGCAATTTTAACCATTAGAAAACATGAGACAACCCCTTTAAACATGAGTGAAGCTTTAAGATCACCGAGGTCTATGATGTATGTGATGGTTGTTACAGGCGGGTGAATACTTTCACATATTAATCCCATCTTCCAGGATGGCGGATTCCAATGTACAAGTTCCTTCAAGGCGCATCTGTCAATGTGGAGAAAGTTGAAAGCGGCGCACTAATTTGAGGCGTAGCCGCTTTCCCGGCTTCGCTGTCAGGACACGTCGGTCGTCTCCAGGGCTGGAATCCCTTTGGCAAGTGAAGCAAAATATTATTTTTGTGTTTCATGGAAGCATCACCCTGATAAGTACGCCCCGCGGGCACACAACAAGCCGTCAGAGCCAGCACCATTACAGGGGAGTTTCCCAGCTTCATATACAAAGCAAGTGAACCGAAACTGAAGAAAGAACCCAAACCTCCCGCCCCCCGCTCCAAACCCTGCGGGGGGCAGGTGGTATATAATCAGAGAAGAGGTATCCCTCTCTAATGGCCACACATTACAATGGGTATCTGGGTTTTACAGGAAAATGTTACTATTGTATACAGTAATCTCTTAGGCGCCCCCTAGTGGCGGCTGCAGCCAATAGGTATTTGACTATTTTGGTGACTGAGTGGAGGAACAAGAGAGTCACATCTATTTTTACTTTTGTGTAACACAAGGTACAACTGGGCCAACATAGCAGAATTACAGGGCATGTTGGGAGCGAGGAGTAAAGATCGCAGGGGCAGAGGGTGTGACCACGACTTTGCCTGTGCTGGAGGGGCCCACCGACACCGGAGCCTATTTCAGCGTGATGTGTGTCCACTAATGCACATCCTGCTGATATGCAGTGCTTATATAAGAAGCACTATATGGATGGGAGCGGAAATAGCCAGCTCCCCTCATGAAATGCAGTGCGGAGCAGAGATCCATCAATCAGCAGCCAGCAGCTGACGTCGGCGTGCAAGTCACTGGCGGCATATAGTAAGTCATGTCACGTGCTGCCCGTTGCTTACATGCGGACGTCAGCTGCCGTCTACAGAAGAGGATGCAATACAACGAAGAAGATGAGTAAAATTGTTTATTTGTAAAGCAAAGGGGCAGAACAGAGGACATACATACCAGGATGGGTCAAGGATGGGGGACATATATACCTGGATGAGGACATATATACAGGATAGGAGACTTATATACCAGGATGGGGACATATATACCAAGATAGGGAGCATATATCAGGATGGGGGACACATAAACCAGAAGGAGCCCAGGATGGCAGACATATATACCAGGATGGGGAACATATATATCGGTATGGGGACTAGAATGGTGGACATATATACCAAGAAGGGGCCCAGGATGGTGGACATATATACCAGGATGAGGACTAGGATTAGGACAGATATAACAGTAAGGGGGACACAAGCTAGGAAGGGACCCAGGATGGGGAACATAGGCATGAAGGAGTGGGACCAGGATGGCAGACATATATACCAGGATGGGGACATATATACCAAGATAGGGAGCATACATCAGGATGGGGGACACATAAACCGGAAGGAGCTCAGGATGGCAGACATATATACCAGGATGGGGAACATATATACCAGTATGGTGACTATAATGCGTGACATATATACCAGGAAGGGGCCCAGGATGGTGGACATATATACCAGGATGAGGACTAGGACTAGGACATATATACCAGTAAGTGGGGACACAAGCTAAGAAGGGACCCAGGATGGGGAACATAGGCATGAAGGAGTGGGACCAGGATGGCGGACATATATACCAGGATTGGGGATATTTATACTGTATATATCAGGGTGATCCCAGAATGGGGGATACATATGTTAGGAAGGTGCCCAGGATGGGGAACATATATACCAGAATGAGCCTAGGATGAGGGACATATATACCAGGATGGGGGACATATATACCAGGATGGGAGACATATATTTCAGGATGAGCCAAGAATGGGGAACATATATCATTAAGGGGCCCAGGATGGGGGACATATATACTAGAAAGGAGCCCAGGATGGGGGGCATATATACCAGGACAGGCTCAAGAGGAGAGAAATATAAACCAGGATGGGGGACATATATACAAGGATGGGAAACATTAGTACATTGGATGGAGAATATTACTACATAATGGGGGGGGAGGACATATATCTCTTTATAGGATTGACAACGCTACAAGGGCCATACATCTGACTTGGGGGGAGCATGTCCAAATTTCGCACTGGGGTCCATCAGACTCTAGTTAAGCCACTGGCTCGGAGTTGCAGTTTTGTAACAGTTTTCTCTGCTGATTATATTATGTATGATTGGAAATGAAAAGATTTTTTTCAACCTATCCATGACCAAAGGTCTTCCCTACAAATGGTCAATGTCCAGCAGTCGCTGCTCGGCCGTGCAAGAGCTCAATAGCTGAACATGTGATGTCAAAAGAGGTGAGGACAACAGCAAAGACAGAATTTACAGTGTCAGCCGTGTCGTAAAAACGAAGCCGCTGTTTGTTTTTTTAACTCTTTTTCCCACTGTTAGGACTGAGAGTCCTGTGAACACAACCGATAGAACTGAGCAGTCACAAAATCACAGATTGGTCATTAACGGGCCCTATGACAAGACTGCCTGTCACAATGTCAGCTGCTATTACTTATAGATCAAAGGCTGAAGAGACACTTTCTGTGTTTTTTTTTTGTTTCAACGTGACTGTATAGCACTAAACATTGCGTAGAGGTAAAATGAAAATAATGCTGTACTACAGATGCAGATATTTATTAAGAATAATACTATTATAATACACAAGATATGATATGATAGAGCATATAGATAGGTAACAGATAATGAGAAAGAACATGTAGAATAGATAGAAAGAAATAACAGAATAGCTTGATAGAAGGATAGCCAGCTTGGACAGTTGTTTTTTATTTTTTTGGGAGGTAAAAAAATGATGTGGGGTCCCCCCCCCCCTTCATTTTTCATATCCAGCACAGGAGAAGCAGCAGTTGCAGGCTGCAACCCTCAGCTGTCTGCTGTACCTTGGCTTGTTATGAAAACCAGAGGGGATCCCACACTTTTTTAATTATTTGATTTATTTAAAAAAAGACGTGGGGTTCCCCCCATTTTTCTAAAACCAGCCATGGTGCAGCAGACAACAGGGGGCTAATATTATTAGGCTGGGAAGGCCCATCGTTAATTGGCCATTTCCAGCCTAACAATAGCAGCCCAAAGCCGCCCCAGTAGTGGTGCATCCATAAGACGCGCCAATTCTGTCGCTGGACCCGGCTCTTCCCATTGCCCTGGTGCAGTGGCAATCGGGGTAATAAGGAGTTAATGGCAGCCCACAGCAGCCACTAAGTCCAAGATTAATAATGGTAGTCCTCTATGAGACCCTGCCCCCATCACTAATCTGTAAGTGAAAGTAAATAAACACATACACCCCCAAAATCCTATATTTGGAATAAAATACAAAAAACACCCTCTTTCACCACTTTATTAACCCCTAAACACCCCTGCAGGTCCAAAGTAATCCACATGAGGTCCCACGGCGATTCAGCTCTGCTACATCCCTGTTCTCACAGCAGCAGTATACAGCACGAGTGCCAGCTTACAGCAGATCACATGATGAGAATGAACTCGGGTGAACCTCTGACGTCAGTGCCACGACACAGGCAGTAGTGCGGGGCCCGCAGCTTTGACATCAGAGGTTAACTCAAGTTCATTCTCCTTGCGTGGCTCTGTCTCTGTGTAGCAGCCTGCTTTGCTGTCACAGGTGGAGGACTCTAGCTGTGATTGGAAATCACCTGAGTGACGGCACCCCAGATTGCGCTGTTCACTTCAGTCACTCGGGTGATTTGCTGTCACAGGTGGAGGACTCCAGCTGTGGCCGCCGGTAACCTGAGTGACATCACCGCTTATCGCGCAGCTCACTTCAGTTGCTGCGTGGAGCTTACAGCGGGCAGTCTTGTTCTATGGCACTCGCCGTGAGTGTCAGGTGTAGCGGACGTGTCGTGGGACCTCATGTGGATTACGTCAGACCTGGAGGAGTGTTTGGGGGGTTAATAAAGTGGTGAAAGAGGGTGGGTTTTCGGCTCGGTGTTCATGTTTATCTACTTTCACTTACAGATTAGTGATGTGGGTATCTCATAGACGCCTGCCATCACTAATCTAGGACTTAGTGGCAGGTATGGGTTGCCATTAACTCCTTATTACCCCGATTCCCACCGCACCAGGGCAATGGGGATGAGCCGGGTAAAGTCCCGGGACTGTCGCATCTAATGGATGTGGCAATTTCAGGCAAATGCTGCCTGATATTTTTAGGCTGGGGGGCTCCCAATAATGTGGGCCTCCCCAGCCTGAGAATACCTGCCCCCAGCTGTGAGGCTTTATCTTGGCTAGGTATCAAAATTGGGGGGGACTGCACGCCATTTTTTTTAAATTATTTATTTATTTTACTGTACGACATAGACCCGCCCACCGGCAGCTGTGATTGGTTGCAGTCAGACAGCTGTCACTCAGCATGGAGGCGTGTCTAACTGCAACCAATCTTAGGCACCGGTGGGGGGGGAAGCAATGAATATGAAATGAGTCTAATGAGCGGCCGGCGCTTTCAGAATCAGGAGAGGCCTCGAAAGCAGTGTGACAGTCGTGCCATATCAGTGATTGGTGAGTATGAAGGGGAGAGAGACTGAAAGCGAGCGAGAGAGAGCGAGAAAATGCAGAAAAGTTGGTGACCTGCGTTTTTGTTGGCAAAAATGCATCCAAAACGCAACCAAAACGCAGTGCAAATGCCAGCTTGCGTTTTGACACACCTCATTCATTTCAATGGGTGGCAAAATGTGACCAAAATGCAGTGACATGCTGCTTTTTTTAGGCAACAATTTTGAGAAATATTTGTCAAACAAAACGCTGCCTAAAAAAAAGCAAGATCAAGTAAATCAAGTGAGTGTTGATTTACTGGTCCTGAAGAAGAGGTCACAGACCTTGAAACGCGTAGACCCATGGAATAAAAGAATGTTCTGAATTATCAACATCTCCTCTGAATTTATCTGGCGGATTGCGCGGGTTTAACCCCTTCTCCTTCTCCACTTTGATCTGCAAACACGTGGGGCCGCTGCAGCCGCCATTATCTGATGCTATCTATGGTGGTTGTGACCTCTCACAACCTGAATCGGTGAGTGTATTTTGATATATGCTAAACCGTATGTGTAATCTGGTAAAACCCTATCAGCGCTTCTCTTTTCTAGTTTCCATAAAAAAAAGCAAGGTGAGGATGGAATTCTGATTTATCATAGACTTTGCTGAGGAAGCAAAATGCATTCATTTTGTCAATGACACAGTGCAGTTTAAAACACAACCAAAACGCAAGAAAAAACGCACCGTGTGCACATGGCCTTACCCTTCTCGAGGCTGCAGTGCCAAAACCTCATTGAACATAATTTCACCTTGGGCTGAAATCACCCAGAGCATTATGCTAATAGTTTTAGACATATTATTTGCACAAAATTAAAGCAAATAAATATATAAATGTGACAAAGGAATGTCCCAAAGTGACAGGTCCTGCATTAAGCCACTTTGTATCGCCACCTGGTGGCCAAATCCAGCACAGCAAGCTCAGTGTAGTTTATAAATGTTTCTGGTATTATGTAAATAAAGTGTAATCTGCAACATACTTATATATTTTGGATTTTAATTTCTCACAATTTCCAAAATATGTGTCTACCTATCAATTTAAAAAGGAAAAAGTCTTGCTTATCTGCAGAAACTAAAAACCTGTACAAATCTGTATTTGTGCATCCAGTTCAAACCACACCTCTGCACAATCACTCTCCTGACCTGACAATGTAACATTTGTTACATTTTATACTAATATTGTATCAGATGGGAATTTAGGATGTAGGTTCCTGGAGAACTGAATACACAGGGTAGAATTGTAGCAAACTCTCACGTGTGGATAAATAGATGAGGATGGGGGTTGTGTAGGCTCTAGATGTAAAATGAAACATTTCCAATAGCTGACAGCAAGCAGAGATGTGGAAAATGGTAAGAAGTAGTGATGAGCGAGTATGCTTGTTACTACTCGGTACTCGCACGAGTATCACTGTACTCGGGCTACTCGGCGGGGACCGAGTAATCTCGCGATACTCGTGCTGTACTCGGGGTCTTCATGTTGGCGCTCTTTTTACAGCCATCCCTTATGCAGGGATTGGCTGGCAGACCACTGCAATGCCACAGCCCTGTTGTGGAATTGCAGTGATTGGCCAGCCCGCACAGCGTGACCGTGCCTTTAGCCCGACACTTCCCCGCTCGGCTACGGCCCCTCCCGCACTCCACTCCGCGTGTATATATATATGCACGCTTACACACACACGCACGTTTTTTTTTTTAATTTACAGTTTTATGGTTTCTACATGCTGCCGGGGGTCATTTCAGAATAATACTCGGGTCTCCCATAGGATAACATTGGGCTCGGTGCTCGGGCCGAGTACACGAGTATTTTGAGATGCTCGGCCCGAGCCTCGAGCACCCGAGCTTTTTAGTACTCGCTCATCACTAGTAAGAAGCTGAATTGCAAAGAATATTCTAATGTGTCGCTCCAGTAACATTTTCTGTCTGGCACCAGACGAGCAATTATACCAAGTGTTAATAGAGGGTTTTACATCAGACCCTCCCATGTAATCCCCGGATTGTGCGCACCTCTAATTACAGGTAGAGCTCAGGAAAGATGAGGAGCGAGAACAAATGTCCTCCACTGTCCAATGCCCATAGATACAGGCTGTGCGGGGCGTCATGAGCCATAAAGAGTCACATGGAGGGTCAGAGCCCTCGTCCTAATGTGAGGAGGGAAAAGTGAGAAATGATAAGGTGTCATCTAATATTATACAGCAGCTGAGACGTGTGAATATTGATGGTCCGCAGCAGCTAACGTTTATTTAATGAGGTTCAGCAGCAGCTGAGATGTACTATGAGGGTCTGCAGCAATTTCTGTGTGTATGATGATGTTCTGCAGACGTCCAGGAGTGTATCATGAGGTTCTGCAGTAACTGACGTGTCCTATGAGGTTCAGCAGCAGCTGATGAGTGTATGATGAAGTTCTGCAGCAGCTTAGCTGTGTATTATGTGGTTCTGCAGTAGCTGATGTATTTTTGAGGTTCTGCAGCACCAGAAATGTGTATTATGAGGTTTTGAAGCAGCTGAGATATACATTATAATATTTTGCAACAGGTAAGCTGTGCATTTTGAGGTTCTGCAGCAGCTGAGGTCTGTATTATTCAATTTTGCAGCCACTGAGGTGTGTACTGTGGCATACCGCTACAAGCAGCAAATGACGTGGCTACTATGGTGAGTCGGGGAGGGGGGGGGAGGTCTAAGCCCTGGCACTGCTCCCCCGCCCGGCATTGCACTTTCATTTATAATTAATCGTCGATAGCAAAGATGGAGCAGGGAGCCGTCCTCTCCTTCCATCATTCTCTCTGCATCTGGGGAGCGCTGACGTCTCAGTACAGCGGCTGCTATGACATCACTACATCTACCAAGTCAGCAGGACAGTGCAAAGCAGCGCAAAAACACTGCTTGAAGGGCTACCCTGCTGGCCATTATACTGTTTGGAGGGCTATGTGGGGGCCATTATACTGTTTGGAGAGCTATGTGGGGGAAATTATACTGTTTGGAGATCTATGTGGGGTCAATTATATTGCTTGGAGGGCTATGTGGGGGCAATTATACTGTTTGGAGGGCTATGTGGGGGCAATTATACTGTTTGGAGGGCTATGTGGGGGCAATTATACTGTTTAGGGGACTATGTGGGGGCCATTATACTGTTTGGAGAGCTATGTGGGGGCCATTATACTGTTTGGAGGGCTATGTGGGGGCAATTATACTGTTTGGAGATCTATGTGGGGTCAATTATACTGTTTGGAGATCTATGTGGGGTCAATTATATTGCTTGGAGGGCTATGTGGGGGCAATTATACTGTTTGGAGGGCTATGTGGGGGCAATTATACTGTTTGGAGGGCTATGTGGGGGCAATTATACTGTTTAGGGGACTATGTGGGGGCCATTATACTGTTTGGAGAGCTATGTGGGGGCCATTATACTGTTTGGAGGGCTATGTGGGGGCAATTATACTGTTTGGAGAGCTATGTGGGGGCTATTATACTGTTTGGGGGACTATGTGGGGGCAATTATACTGTTTGGAGAGCTATGTGGGGGCCATTATACTGTTTGGAGGGCTATGTGGGGGCCATTATACTGTTTGGAGATCTATGTGGGGTCAATTATATTGCTTGGAGGGCTATGTGGGGGCAATTATACTGTTTGGAGGGCTATGTGGGGGCAATTATACTGTTTGGAGGGCTATGTGGGGTCAATTATACTGTTTGGAGATCTATGTGGGGTCAATTATATTGCTTGGAGGGCTATGTGGGGGCAATTATACTGTTTGGAGGGCTATGTGGGGGCAATTATACTTTTTGGAGGGCTATGTGGGGGCAATTATACTGTTTGGAGAGCTATGTGGGGTCAATTATATTGTTTGGAGGGCTATATGGGGCTATTATACTGTTTGAAGGGCTATGTGGGGGCTATTATACTGTTTGAAGGGCTATGTGGGGGCCATTATACTGTTTGTAGGGCTATGTGGGGGCAATTATACTGTTTGGAGATCTATGTGGGGTCAATTATATTGTTTGGAGGGCTATATGGGGCTATTATACTGTTTGAAGGGCTATGTGGGGGCAATTATACTGTTTGGAGGGCTATATGGGGCTATTATACTGTTTGGAGGGCTATGTGGGGGCTATTATACTGTTTGGGGGACTATGTGGGGGCAATTATACTGTTTGGAGGGCTATATGGGGCTATTATACTGTTTGGAGGGCTATGTGGGGGCTATTATACTGTTTGGAGGGCTATGTGGGGGCAATTATACTGTTTGGGGGACCATGTGGGGGCCATTATACTGTTTGGAGAGCTATGTGGGGGCCATTATACTGTTTGGAGGGCTATGTGGGGGAAATTATACTGTTTGGAGAGCTATGTGGGGGCTATTATACTGTTTGGGGGACTATGTGGGGGCAATTATACTGTTTGGAGAGCTATGTGGGGGCCATTATACTGTTTGGAGGGCTATGTGGGGGCCATTATACTGTTTGGAGATCTATGTGGGGTCAATTATATTGCTTGGAGGGCTATGTGGGGGCAATTATACTGTTTGGAGGGCTATGTGGGGGCAATTATACTGTTTGGAGGGCTATGTGGGGTCAATTATACTGTTTGGAGATCTATGTGGGGTCAATTATATTGCTTGGAGGGCTATGTGGGGGCAATTATACTGTTTGGAGGGCTATGTGGGGGCAATTATACTGTTTGGAGAGCTATGTGGGGGCAATTATACTGTTTGGAGAGCTATGTGGGGGCAATTATACTGTTTGGAGGGCTATGTGGGGGGCATTATACTGTTTGGAGGGTTATGTGGGGGCAATTATACTGTTTGGAGATCTATGTGGGGTCAATTATATTGTTTGGACGGCTATATGGGGCTATTATACTGTTTGAAGGACTATGTAGGGGCAATTATACTGTTTGAAGGGCTATGTGGCGGCAATTATACTGTTTGAAGGGCTATGTGGGGGCCATTATACTGCTTGAAGGGCTACCGTGCTGGCCATTATACTGTTTGGAGGGCTATGTGGGGGCAATTATACTGTTTGGAGAGCTATGTGGGGGCCATTATATTGCTTGGAGGGCTATGTGGGGGCAATTATACTGTTTGGAGGTCTATGTGGGGTCAATTATATTGTTTGGAGGGCTATATGGGGCTATTATACTGTTTGAAGGACTATGTAGGGGCAATTATACTGTTTGAAGGGCTATGTGGGGGCAATTATACTGTTTGGAGGGCTATGTGGGGGCAATTATACTGTTTGAAGGGCTATGTGGGGCTATTATACTGTTTGAAGGACTATGTAGGGGCAATTATACTGTTTGAAGGACTATGTAGGGGCAATTATACTGTTTGAAGGGCTATGTGGGGGCTATTATACTGTTTGGAGGGCTATGTGGGGGCAATTATACTGTTTGGAGGGCTATATGGGGCTATTATACTGTTTGGAGGGCTATGTGGGGGCTATTATACTGTTTGGAGGGCTATGTGGGGGCTATTATACTGTTTGGGGGACTATGTGGGGGCTATTATACTGTTTGGAGGGCTATGTGGGGGCTATTATACTGTTTGGGGGACTATGTGGGGGCTATTATACTGTTTGGAGGGCTATATGGGGCTATTATACTGTTCGGAGGGCTATGTGGGGGCTATTATACTGTTTGGAGGGCTATATGGGGCTATTATACTGTTCGGAGGGCTATGTGCGGGCTATCCTGCTGTGTGTGGGTCATTATACAGTGGCGGTTGAGAGCTGTGTTGGGGCCATCATTCTGTGTGGAGGGGTTTGGGGCCATTTTACTGTATGGAGGACTGTGAGCGCCATAAATGAGGAATCTTAGGGGCTTCAATAGGAGGAAAATTACTTTAAAAGGGCTAAAAAGTTGTGAGATACTCTCTTCTGTGACCCAGCCGAATATCAACGTTTTTGGAGAAGGGGAGACAAGAACTTCTGCTATGGGGTCCCGTGATTTTTCTGTATATCCATGGGTAGGTATGATGAAGTTCTGCAGCACTTAGGTATGTACAAAGACGTTCTGCAGCAGCTGAGATTTGAGAGAATCATGAGCTTCTGCAGCAGATATGAGGTGTAATAGATATTACTGAGCTGCAGCTGCTGCAGAACCTTATGTAGAGGCAGTGGTAGACCTGTCACGTCTCTTATAAAAGGCTACAAACTGCCCAGTAACACATATATCGTTACAATGTGTCCCATCATCGTGTATATAAAGGTGTATATCACACTCCTGATAATGACATATACCGCCCTCATTTCCTGCTATTAGCGATTACGTCACCGTGGGCCGGAGGGTCAGTTTATGAGCTGCATAACATCCATTCATCCTCCGGTCATCTCTGCACGTGGCCAGAGCCGGCGAGGACGGAGGATGACGGCCACAGGTTATATATGGTAGAGGACAGCGGAGGATCCAGAAGATTGATGCTTTTTAATTGTTTCTTCATTGCTCCAAGTCACTGAAAATAAATAAAGCAAACGTCCAATATTCTTCATTGGAAATCTCCCTGGACCCCTTCATTTAGGGACAACAGTCCTCAGCCACTGGATGCCAAGTACCAATCATACTATACCAGGGACTGGCACTAAACCACTGGATACCAGGGACTACAGTACTAAGCATACTATACCAGGGACTATGATACTAAACCACTAGATACCAGGGACTATGGTACTAATCACACTACACCAGGGTCTATGGTACTAAACCAATGGATACCAGGGACTTTGGTACCAATCATACTATACCAGGGACTGGCACTAAACCACTGGATACCAGGCACTACAGTACTAATCATACTACACCAGGGACTGTGGCACTAAACCACTGGATACCAGGCACTAAGGTACCAATCATACTATACCAGGGACTGTGACACTAAACCACTGGATATCAGGGACTATGGTACTAATCACACAAGACCAGGGACTATGATACTGAACCACTGAATACCAGGGACTATGGTACTAATCACAGTAGACCAGGGACTATGATACTAAACCACTGGATACCAGGGACTATGGTACTAATCACACTAGACCAGGGTCTATGGTACTAAACCAATGGATACCAGGGACTTTGGCACTAAACCACTGCCACTGGATAGCAAGGGCTATGATACTGAACAACTGTATACTAGGGACTATGATACTGAACCACTAGATACCAGGGACTATACTAATCACAGTATACTGGGGAATATGGTACTAAACTCACTAGACCAGGGACTGTGATACTGAACCATGGGATACCAGGGACTATGATACTTTACCACTGGATACCAGAAACTATGGTACTACTGCACTGCATACCAGGGTCTATAGTACTAAACAACTGGATACCAGGGACTATGATACTGAACCACTAAATACCAGGGACTGTGATACTGAACCACTGGATTCCAGGGACTATTAGGCTGAACCACTGGATACCAGGGACTATGATATTGAACCACTGGATAGCAGGGACTATGATACTGAACCACTGGATACCAGGGACTATTAGGCTGAACCACTGGATACCAGGGACTATGATATTGAACCACTGGATACCAGGGACTATTATGGTGAACCACTGGATAGCAGGGAATATGATATTGAACCACTGGATAGCGGGGACTATTATGCTGAATCACTGGATGACAGAGAGTATACTTTACCACTGGATACCAGGGACTATGATACTTTACCACTGGATACCAGGGTCTATAGTACTAAACAACTGGATACCAGGGACTATGACACTAAACCACTGGATACCAGGTACAATAATACTGAATCACTGGATACCAGGGACTATGATACTGAATCACTGGATACCAGGGACTATGATACTGAACCACTGGATACCAGGGACTATGATACTGAATCACTGGATACCAGGGACTATGATACTGAACCACTGGATACCAGGGACTATTATGCTGAACCACTGGATAGCAGGGACTATGATTCTGAACCACTGGATACCAGGGACTATTATGCTGAACCACTGGATAGCGGGGTATATGATACTGAACCACTAGATACCAGGGACTATTATACTGAACAACTGAATAGCAAGGACTATGATACTACACCAATAACTATGATACTGAACCACTGGATAGCAGGGACTATGATACTGAACCACTGGATACCAGGGACTATGATACTACACCAATAACTATGATACTGAACCATTTGTTGGCAGGAACTGAAGAACTAAAAACACTGGACAAGAAGGAACGTGCACCGGACCTCTGGGCAACAGGACATTAAGGACGATGGTGGTGAATGCCAGGGACTGAGGAACTAAGGCTCTGAATCATCAAAATGATTATGTGCTATGAAATGTTTTGAAAAGTCGCAAGATTTTTTTCGTAACACAGATTTGCGCAAAAATATACCAACTTTTTCCATTTTCACAAGAGTTTTGGCCAGCTCCACTAAAATGGGAGAGGCTGGGGTGGGACAGGGGCGGGAAGAGATGGGCGACGCCTACTGGACTAGTTCATGAAGGGTGATGACGTTCCTTATGCCACAAATTATACACCATTCCTCAACTAAAATACGATTTGCTGCAACTTGCACAGAGGCAAACGGCTGGCGCACGGAGGTGAATGCCACTCCCAAGACGTGCCTGGTCCAGTAAGGTGTGCGCCTCTTCATGGACCAGGTGCCTCTGACTCCAACATGTCTCCTCATCAAGAGTACTATGTACAACGCTGGGCTTCATGAATTGGGCTAAAGACTGAAAAATAAGGATCAGCATTAGGATTAACACATATAGGACAGGGCCTATGGTACTAAATATTAGGATACTTTGTATTTGATGCACATAATTGGATACCAGGGACAAAAACCCTGGACCACCAGTAAATAATTGGATACTTTGGACTGAGGATATAAACTACTGCAGAATGGGAGCCTTATCAACAGAATAAGAAACTGGACCTTTATCCGTAAGACACAAGAGACTCGAGCTCTGGACCATAAGTCACTAGACACTTGGGCACTAACAAGAACTAGTGCCCGGAGGTCCCGACCCCCTGGACACCAGGGACCGGTCCACTGCGCTGCCTGTAGGCTCTGATATTTACTGTAACTTTTCTATGTTTCATCTTTATTTTGCTACAATTCTAAGTATATGAAGTATGTGACAATACAGAACAAAGGCAGTCAGTAATAAATGTGTCTGCCGGGCACCGTGCAGGTGCTGTACGCGGCGTGCACCTGGCACCATTCTGTACACTCGTTTGCAGACACCTTATAAATCACCCCAGATTGCTCCAGACACTATAAAGAAAGCCAGACAGTCTACAGAGTGAAACAAAGGAAGCCTGGACCGTGCTGCCGCATCATAGAGGTCGACCCCACACTGCTGCAATGCCGGAGTATGAGGAGCGGAGGGATGCAGCAAATAAATATGTGCACCCCCCTCCCATATACAGCTGCACCGACACTGCACAATCCAATGTCCCAAACATCCATGTGTCCTCTGATCTCTTCAGGTCATTTCACCCAATGATGGGGTCAGCCCCAGGTTTTGGACTTTTGTGCTGTTTACCTTGTCTAAAGGTAGATCCTGCGTGCAAGTCAATGTCAGGTGTAATATCTGTGCAGAATATTGTAATATCATTGAGTAGTTATTAAAGCCCCCATCAGATCTCAGCACAGAAGATACTAATGTCCACACGGGGCCACAGTCCTACAGGCCCCAAATACAATCCATGCACCACCGTGTATACGGCGGAGGTGCTGCTGAAGTTTTGCTGTTTGGGAAGAAACGGAAAATTGTGCTGCCTCCTTCCCCATTAGGCTATGTGTCCACGGTAGAATGTTGCTGCGGATTTTTCTGCATGAAAATCCACGACTTTCCCGGCAAATCCGCACCTTTTCAAAGGTGCGGATTTGCCGCGGATTTACCGCGGAATTGCCGCGGATTTTGGTGCGGATTTTTTTTTTCCCAATTCTATAGCCAAAATCCGGATCAAAATCCGCAACAATAATTGACATGTTGCAGATTTTTCCGGATCAAAATCCGCGGCAAATCCGCCGCGGAAAAATCCGCAGCATGGGCACAGCATTTCCAAAATGCCATAGAAATGGCTGGGAAGTGCCGCTGCTGCAGATTTTCGGAAAATCCGCGGCTTTTCCGCGAGAAATCCGCGGCAAAATCCGCACATTTTCCGCAGCGTGGACACATAGCCTTAAAGATAAAGTGAAGTGATCGACCACATGCCTCCTAAAGTGCTGCCCCCTATAAAATGTTTTGGGGTTTTTTTTTGCCTTATGGATGATGCACCATTGTATCCAGTAGTAAAGGGGGCTTTACACGCAACGACATCGCTAACGAGATGTCGTTGGGGGTCACGGAATTCGTGACGCACATCCGGCCTCGTTAGCGACGTCGTTGCGTGTAAAGTAGCCTTAAAGTCCTCAGATTGTGAGGAATCGTGAGGAGAACCCAACAAGTGGCACCAAAACAGTGGATGACTATCCGGAAGGATCTATCTACCCTTTACAGAAGGCAGTGCTGGAGAGAGCTGCCCGCACCTGACCTCAGGGGTATACGCAAGGATTTCTTCCTTTCTTAGCCCCCATTACTCAGCACTCTCCTGAATTCTTTAGGGGTCACACTTTGCACTTGAGGGCAGTTTGATCTCATCCTATTGATTCACCTTGGACATCCCAGGTTGGCTGCAGGTCAGTGATGCTCATTTTGATGTTAATACTGTGTTGCTGCACCCCTCCATCGCAGATATTTTTGTGAAGTTATTTCCTTATTGACTTTAATGCAAATGCGACAAACACGACCTATATAAAGAGGGCTGTCTATAGATGAGATAGGGCCATAAAGAAAGTCAAAATGCGGCCGTCCATGGTGGCAGCTTATATAACCCAGGACAACAGGCGGCTAATTCTCTTCTCCACAAACTGCTGGCTGAGGGTGCAGAGGAGAACCCTGCTATCTCCATCCAATAACCAAGGGGGCTGGACAATGGGGACTGGACAATGAGGACCGGAGAATGAGGACCAGAGAATGAGGACTAGAGAATGAGGACCAGAGAATGAGCACCAGAGAATGAGCACCAGAGAATGAGGAGAGAATGAGGAGAGAATGAGGACCAGAGAATGAGGAAAGAATGAGGACCAGAGAATGAGGACCAGAGAATGAGGAGAGAATGAGGACCAGAGAATGAGGACCAGAGAATGAGGAAAGAATGAGGACCAGAGAATGAGGACCAGAGAATGAGGAGAGAATGAGGACCAGAGAATGAGGACCAGAGAATGAGGACCAGAGAATGAGGACCAGAGAATGAGGACCAAAGAATGAGGACCAGAGAATGAGGAGAGAATGAGGAGAGAATGAGGAGAGAATGAGGACCAGAGAATGAGGAAAGAATGAGGACCAGAGAATGAGGACCAGAGAATGAGGAGAGAATGAGGACCAGAGAATGAGGAAAGAATGAGGACCAGAGAATGAGGAGAGAATGAGGAGAGAATGAGGAGAGAATGAGGACCAGAGAATGAGGGACCAGAGAATGAGGAGAGAATGAGGACCAGAGAATGAGGAGAGAATGAGGACCAGAGAATGAGGAGAGAATGAGGACCAGAGAATGAGGAGAGAATGAGGAGAGAATGAGGACCAGAGAATGAGGAGAGAATGAGGACCAGAGAATGAGGAGAGAATGAGGACCAGAGAATGAGGAAAGAATGAGGACCAGAGAATGAGGAGAGAATGAGGACCAGAGAATGAGGAGAGAATGAGGAGAGAATGAGGACCAGAGAATGAGGACCAGAGAATGAGGAGAGAATGAGGACCAGAGAATGAGGAGAGAATGAGGACCAGAGAATGAGGAGAGAATGAGGACCAGAGAATGAGGAAAGAATGAGGACCAGAGAATGAGGACCAGAGAATGAGGACCAGAGAATGAGGAGAGAATGAGGACCAGAGAATGAGGACCAGAGAATGAGGACCAGAGAATGAGGACCAGAGAATGAGGAGAGAATGAGGACCAGAGAATGAGGACAAGAGAATGAGGAGAGAATGAGAAGAGAATGAGGACCAGAGAATGAGGAGAGAATGAGGACCAGAGAATGAGGACCAGAGAATGAGGAGAGAATGAGGACCAGAGAATGAGGACAAGAGAATGAGGAGAGAATGAGAAGAGAATGAGGACCAGAGAATGAGGAGAGAATGAGAAGAGAATGAGGACCAGAGAATGAGGAGAGAATGAGAACCAGAGAATGAGGACTAGAGAATGAGGACTAGAGAATGAGGACCAGAGAATGAGGACAAGAGAATGAGGACAAGAGAAGGAGGACCGGGACAAGGAGGACCGCACATGTGGGACCAGACAAGGGGGAACGGGCACCGTGGAACAGACAAGGGGGATCGGACATGGGGAATGGACAAGGAGGACAGGAGAGTGAGGACCGGACAAGGGGGAAGGGACAAAGGGGACCGAACAAGGAGGCTGGACAATGTGGACTGGACAGCAAGACCTGGACAGTGAGGACCGGACAGTGGGCACCGGACAAGAGGGACCAGAAAGGGGAGAAACCGGAGAGTGAGGACAGGACAAGGGGGAACTGACACAGGGGGAACGGAGAGTGAGGACCTGAGAGCTAGGACCAGATAGTGAGGACTAGACAGTGGAGACTGGACAGGACAGTGGGGACCGGACAGTGGGGACCGGACAGGACAGTGGGGGACCGGACAAATAATTTATACAGGAGATACACCTCCTGATCCACAATATTTAGAGCTACAATATGACACCAGATAAACTCAATAAACCCCAGAAACACTAAAACTGCGCCCTAACAGAGAAGACACAGTTTATTAGAGAATGTCACATATGCTGCCACATAACCCACAAACATAAATCTGAAGCCCCCTGAACCCATTTGTTTTCAGAGCAACATAAAAACCTCCAAAAATGCTCTCATTCCCCCAAAGAAAAGACAAAGCCCCTTCCCCTCCAGCGATCCCCCTGATAAAGCTCCTGTCACACACACGGTAGCACATGGTACAGTGACATTGCGCCCCCTCCCTTTGCCCCCCCCCCCCAGACTCCACACACCCTCCTCCCCTGTTCCCCAAGCTCCACGCCCCCTCCTCCCCGGTACCCTGCACCCTCCTCCCCGGTCCCCAGGCTCCACACACCATCCTCCCCTGTTCCCCAGGCTCCACACACCCTCCTCCCCTGTTCCCCAAGCTCCACGCCCCCTCCTCCCCGGTACCCTGCACCCCTCCTCCCCGGTCCCCAGGCTCCACACACCATCCTCCCCTGTTCCCCAGGATCCACACACCCTTCTCCCCTGTTCCCCAGGCTCCGCACACCCTCCTCCCCTGTTCCCCAGGATCCACACACCCTTCTCCCTTGTTCCCCAGGCTCCGCACACCCTCCTCCCGTGTTCCCCAGGCTCCGCACACCCTCCTCCCCGGTTCCCCAGGCTCCGCACACCCTCCTCCCCGGTTCCCCAGGCTCCGCACACCCTCCTCCCCGGTTCTCCAGGCTCCGCACACCCTTCTCCCCTGTTCCCCAGGCTCTGCACACCCTCCTCCCCTGTTCCCCAGGCTCTGCACACCCTCCTCCCCTGTTCCCCAGGCTCAGCGCACCCTCCTCCCCTGTTCCTCAGGCTCCGCACACCCTCCTCCCCTGTTCCCCAGGCTCAGCGCACCCTCCTCCCCGGTTCCCCAGACCCTCCCTCCTGCCCCGTACCTGTCAGTCGCTCCTGGCTGGCTCCGTACTCGGTGTCCCTCCTCTTGCCGCACGTCCCCTGCCCCTGCACCAGCGCCTGCAGGGGGAGCTCTGCTCCGGGGTTGGGGTAGCAGCGCAGTCCGGCGGTGCAGCGCGCAGTGTACACAACCGCACGACTCACCCTCCTGCCGGGCGCACACGGAGCAGCAGCCGCAGCCCGGAGCCCGGACCAGCTCCACACAGGCCGGGCGGGCGGAGGCGGCGGGGCAGGCGGCCAGGCGCTCCGGGGTGCACTGCGGGCAGCGGAACAGGACCTCAGCGGAGGATGGGGGCGCCCACAGAGGCGAAGAAGAGCAGCAGGTGAACGGGGAGGTACATCCCGGAGAACAGAGGACGACTGCAGCCTGGCGGTGACCTGGGGCCAGAGGGGCCCGACCTGCTCCTGCGCTGGGGATCCGACTGCGCCCTCTCCCTGCTCCTGCGCTGGGGATCCGACTGCGCCCTCTCCCTGCTCCTGCGCTGGGGATCCGACTGCGCCCTCTCCCTGCTCCTGCGCTGGGGATCCGACTGCGCCCTCTCCCTGCTCCTGCGCTGGGGATCCGACTGTGCCCTCTCCCTGCTCCTGCGCTGGGGATCCGACTGTGCCCTCTCCCTGCTCCTGCGCTGGGGATCCGACTGCGCCCTCTCCCTGCCTGGCACTGCCTCTGCCTCTCACTCCTCTGCCCTTTATCGCTATTTCCTCCACACACTATCTACCTGGCTCTGGGTGATTCTGCAACTGACTATTGCCTGCAGTCTGCTGCCCTGCACTTTACCACCTGCGTATATCGACCCAGCCCGTGTATCGCTGCACTCTTGTCTGTAGCTGCACGATGTTGCCCCTGCCTGCTCTCTGTTGTCTCTGCCTGCTCTTTGTTGTCTCTGCCTGCTCTTTGTTGTCTCTGCCTGCTCTCTGTTGCAGTTACCTGTCTGCGCTATGTTGCCCTTACCTGCCTGCTCTCAGTTGCCCCTGCCTGCTCTCAGTTGCCCCTGCCTGCTCTCAGTTGCCCCTGCCTGCTCTCAGTTGCCCCTGCCGGCTCTCAGTTGCCCCTGCCGGCTCTCAGTTGCCCCTGCCTGGCTGTCCTGGTTCCCTCTCCTGAGCAGTCAGACACGAGTTTGCAGCTGGAGCTGGTTCAGCACTTTGCTCCTGCACCTTTCATCTGCTTTTATTTCTCCTCTGCTCCCCTCGTGCCTGTCTCCTCCTCCTCCCACCCTCTGTCTCTCTGTCAGGCAGTTCCGTCTCTTTCCTCTCATCTGTCTCTTCTATATCTAACTGTAGGGAAACTCTGTACTAATGGCCCCAGCAGACACTGGCACAGTCTGATGATCCCAGCCTTGTGTCTGGGGAAGGATGGTGCTGACACCTGGATCCATACATTTATTACTGTAGATGTCATTGCTCAATGTTAAAATTACGAATCCTGGCTTTTCTTCCACCTCCAGACCTGGTGCGTTATCACTAGACACAATGAGAAATATGCAATCTCCAGAAAACTCACATTCATCATTGTTATCCCGGATACAATCGAATGCACCTTAGTAGGTGGAGTGGGAACCTGAGAATAAAACACTAGACACAGTCAAGATCGAAGACCCCAATCATTGACTGGACAATCAGATCTGATTGATGACCAATTACTAGACACATTAATGGCCCGGTACACTAACTCCTGAATGCACAAATTTAATGTTCCTTGACACACAACTCAACACCCTATACTAGACACAATCAGACCTGTATGCTCTGTATATACACTCTGTATGGACACCCCAAAACCTGAGACCCAAATAATAAGCAGAAACTCCATAATGAATGCACTGATGACTCAGAACCTCATCAACTAACATAATCAGAGCAGGTCTTCCAATAAAAAAAACCGAGTATCACATTAATAAATGTACTCAGTAGTAATGGGTGAATAGTAACTATTTGTGCTTGGATTATTTGTAACGAATCCCAAAGTTCTATTTCGGTATTCATCACAATTAACGAACCTAATGCAAGTCAGTGGGGAACCCAAACATTTTTCTCACTGTGACGAATACTGGAGTAGTCCTCGGTATTCGCTAAGCATTATCCAAACACGAATAGTTACTATCTGTCCATCTTTTGTACTCAGGTATCAATATTTAATAAATAGAATCAGACTAAATACTACATTATAGAAATGGATCTGGTATATGTTCTGCTAAACAGATAAAATGCCAAAACTTGTGTCACTGCCCGAATATTTCTGGACCTAAGTGTATGCAGTGAGAACACTGGTAATACTTTATGTACAGTGAGTGCACTAGAAATCAGTAACTTTCATGTAGTTAGTAACAGTGTATTACAATGGATTCTCGATAGTCATTACTATTACACTGCTGTAAACTTCCAGTAATAATGTGTCCACAATACGAGGATATAATCATCATCAGAGATCATCAAAACAGTTGTCAATAATATATAATATTTTTTATACATTTCAGAAAAAAGTGGACGAGGGTTGCACCCTGTGTACAGAACGTTTCCACCAACTTTATATTTCTTTTGCTCTGCTCTATATCTCTGTGGCAGATTTGTGTTTTGGAATAGTTTATAATTCTAATGTTCTGCTGCATGATAAAAACAGAAAGTAAAAAATAAAGGCAGTTTTGGAACAGTGCCGAATGGATCCCATTGACTATAATGGAGCCTATTGGGTCTCTTGGAGTCTTGTAATAAGTGTACACAGGTCTGCAAGAGTTAAATTGTTAGAAAAGTAAGACTTGATTTTTATAGACTTTCAATCGCTAAACTCGGTAAAAATGTAAAATAATCCATCACATACAGTTTTTTCACAAACACTGACTCCATAGGCTTATACTTCAGTGCCTGTAGGGCATTCTGTGCACTTGAGGGAAAAATTTGGGTTTATGAATATTTTTTTCAAATCCTATGACTGATTCCTGTGTTTTCCTTTGTCTTGAATTAAAAAAAAAACAAAACGCTTCTATTTTTCACCATCACTTCTGTATTGTCCATAAAACGCGCTTGAAATTACATATAGACCAGATGATCAAGAAAAGTCGTTCTTGTAGCCAAAAAAAAATAGACAATATTATATATAAAAATGTATTGAACATTCATTGTGCAACTTTATTGGAAATTACTTATTGCACCTCTTCCTTTCCTCTTATAGAAGGCTGCAGATCTTCTCTGTGAAGCCTCCAGCAGTCATCCCCCATCATCTTCACCTTCCATCTACCTTGGTATCGTCCCCCATCATCTTCACCTTCCATCTACCATGCGTGGTATCATCCCCCATCATCTTCACCTTCTATCTACCTTGGTATCATCCCCCATCATCTTCACCTTCCATCTACCTTGTTATCATCCCCCATCATCTTCACCCTCCATTTACCTTGGTATCATCCCACATCATCTTCACCTTCCATCTACCTTAGTATCGTCCTCATCATCTTCACCTGCCATCTACCTTGGTATCGTCCCCCATCATCTTCACCTTCCATCTACCTTGGTATCTTCCTCCATCATCTTCATCTTCCATCTACCTTTGTATCATCCCCCATTAGCTTCACCTTCCATCTACTTTGGTATGGTCCCCCATCATCTTCACCTTCCATCTACCTTGGTATCATCCCCCATCATCTTCACCCTCCATCTACCTTGGTATCATCCCACATCATCTTCACCTTCCATCTACCTTGGTATCGTCCTCATCATCTTCACCTTCCATCTACCTTGGTATCATCCCCCATCATCTTCAGCTTCCATCTACCTTGGTATCGTCCTCATCATCTTCACCTTCCATCTACCTTGGTATCGTCCCCAATCATCTTCATCTTCCGTCTACCTTGGTATCATCCCCCATCATCTTCATCTTCCATCTACCTTTGTATCATCCCCCATCATCTTCACCTTCCATCTACCTTGGTATGGTCCCCCATCATCTTCACCTTCCATCTTCCTTGGTATGGTCCCCCATCATCTTCACCTTCCATCTACCTTGGTATCGTCCTCATCATCTTCACCTTCCATCTACCTTGGTATCATCCCCCATCATCTTCACCTTCCATCTACCTTGGTATCGTCCTCATCATCTTCACCTTCCATCTACCTTGGTATCTTCCTCCATCATCTTCATCTTCCGTCTACCTTGGTATCATCCCCCATTAGCTTCACCTTCCATCTACCTTGGTATCTTCCCCATCATCTTCATCTTCCATCTACCTAGTATCGTCCTCCATCATCTTCACCTTCCATCTACCTTGATATCGTTGTTTCATCTCCTTGATATCCTGATGAAATCTTTATTTTGCTGCTCGGTAACAGCACTAAGGTTTTCAGGAAAGTCGTCCAAATGGGAATTTAAACATGTAACTTCAAATTCATCAGACATCCCAAGGCTCTGAAACGTTTCACCATGTTCTCCACAATGAACTTAAATTTGTGATATTTGTTGTTACCTATAAATTTCTTCACAACTTATTTAAAAGAATCCCGAGCCCTTTACTCAACAGCTTTCATTTTTGTTTTGAACACGTCGTCCTTCATGAGTTTCCGGATATCTGAACCTACGAAAATGCCTTCCTCCAGATTTGCTTCAGACGGTCCCTGAAACTTGGTACACAGGTAAGGAAAAGTTTTTCCTTCTTTCAGTAGAGCTTTCACAAACTGCTTCATCAGTCCAAGCTTGATGTGGAGCTGTGGCCAGAGAACTTTATTGGTATCCAAAGTAGAAAGAAATCCGACCGCAATCAGCTTCAGTGCCGGGGGTACTTTATTGAAAAACGAGGTGCATCATAAAAGTGGTGCAGGACTTTGTTCTATTGCATGTGCTAGCTTAGAGAACTTTATTGGGATCAACTAAACTTTCTGCAACTATGTTCTTGGGTCCAGGATGTAAAGATCTTCTCGTTGGCCAATATTTTAGTTCCACTGATGAGTCCTATCCCGGTTGTCTCACACAAAAAATTATGGGTACTTTGTGTATCATCCTCGTAAAGAGAACTTTCAGATCACCACATATTGACCATCCTTGATCCTTGTAGTGAGGTTTCTTGAGAATAAAGTCTATATTCTTATAGTTTTCCTTCCAGTGCACAGAATACTCGCTGCCATTGTGCAGTAGCGGCTTTCAGACTGGTTTTCGGATGAATCCATCGTCTCCACTCGCTCACATTGTTTTCAGTGTTCCATTTTTCCATCAGCCGAGGAACATTGCTGCAATACACTAGAGCACCGTCTTGAGGAAAGTATGGAATGAATTCTGTACCATAACCGGTATCAGTAGCGGGCCTGTTCTTTTCTTTTGGTCTAGAGCCTAAAAGTTCTGCAGAATGTTTAGCAAGGTCCAAGTCCTGGACTAAATCATATAATTTGAGCTGTGTATAAAGCTGCGGCTCGTTGGGAACAGCGTGAAAGTCTTCGTCAGAAGCCAGCTCTTCATATTCTGAATCTTCTGGATCAGGTGAATCTCACGTTTTTCCGGAGGTGAAGGGACAGGTATTCCTGGACCATGAGGCACAGGGTGAATCCCTGATGGAGGTCCAGATATATAATTTTCTTCTTATTTTTAAGGTTGAATCCCTCCACGTTGCCCGTACAGTAGCGGCCATCACTACGATTGCGGTTCCCTCCAGATCAGAGGCCAAAACCAAAGTTCTGTCTTCCCTTTAGACCAGTGTCGTTCTTCTACACAAACAGCGCTCACTACATGGGGAGCCCATGACTTCTCCTGATCACCTCTAGCTTTACACTGTATGCACAATGCACCTTTCTAATGAAGTCTGTAATGTTCCTTTGTTGTTTCTTCCCTATAAAACAACTGCAAGTGTGGCAAACGTTGTCAGGTGAATTATGACACCTCCTTATAGCCATATTGGTCACATTGTTAGAAACAGGAGCTTCATCCACTACAACCACTAAATACTGAGAGGAATCGTGGTGAGCAGCACCACACTCTTAGGCCCGTTTCACACGTCAGTGAAAAACAGTGACGTTTTTCACTGGCGTGTAAAACACGCACATGTCCCTGCGTGTGCCGTGATTCACGGCACACGTGGGTTGTCTAAGTGCAATCCGGGCTCCGTTCTCCGTGGCCCGTGATTGCACTTAGAAAACAACTCACCTGTGCGCGCTCCCGCTGTCCATGGTGCTGATCGCTCCCGCGATGCAGCATACGGCCGGCGGTGACCCCCGCAGCAGCTGCTTCCGGGTCGGCTGTGTCGCGTATAATGAATATGCGCGACAATAATGAGCTGGCTCAGAAGCAGCAGGGAGGACGGGCTGCAGAGGACATCGCTGGAGCCGGGTGAGTAAAAATTATTTTTATTTTAAAAGCACGTTTTTTTCTGGCACGTGTTTCATGGATCACACCACTGCGTGGTCCGTGGAACATCAGTGATGCCAGAAAAAAATGGACATGTCTCCGTGCGGCAATCACGCACACGCGGGTACGCTGCACGGAGACACGTACAGTGAAAAATCACTGACGTGTGAGCAGACCAATTCATTATAATGTCAGTGATTCTGGTACATTTTAAAAAAAGCACAAACGTCTCAGAATCACTGACGTGTGAAAGGGGCCTAATGGACGCTGTGTAAGGCTAGCGCCACACATCCGTGCTGCCGGCACGTGTTTGTCATTTTTTACACGTACCGGCGGCACGGAGACACTTTAACCAATGCTACCCTATTGTAGCAGGCACACACACGTAAAACCACACGGAACGTGTGTCCGTGTGCGTTTGTACGTGTGTGCTTTTTTGAAAGCGCTGACATGTCAGTGTTTTCTCCCGCAGCACGGGTGTCACACGGCCCGCACCCGCACCACACGGGTGTAGTGTGGATGCGGTCCCGTGTGACACGCACCGGAGAAACCACACATGTCAGTGAAAAATAAAAAAACATTAACTCACCTTCTCCAGCCCTCCTGTCTCTGCCGCTGCTGCCTCTTGCTGCCGACCGCCGCTCATTATTCTCATTGAATATTCACTTCACTGCCTGCCAGCAGCAGCAGCGGGGAGACGGGAGGGCTGGAGACCGAGGATCAGCACCACGGACAGCAGCGCGGACAGCAGGAAGGACCAGGTGAGTATGATAATTACCGGTTCTACGTGTGCTATCGCGGATAGCACACGTAGAACACACGTGTCCGGCACGTACCAGAGACACGTACTTACCTGCACGCAACACGCAGGGAAAATACGTGTCTCTCGGCACGTGCGTGAAATTCACGTGAGTGTGGCAGAAGCCTAAAAGAAACTCTGCCTTTGCTCCCCATAGCAAGCAACCACAGTACAGCTTCAGTTCTTAAACTGCTGAGGTAAAGTGAAAGCTGTGCTCTGATTGGTTGCTATGGACACCACCACACTCTTATGAACTATTATTAAAAAAAATTGCCTTTGCTCCCCATAGCAACCATTCACAGCACAGTATTCATTTCTTATTTTGCTGAGGTAAAATGAAAGCCGTGCTCTGATTGGATGCTATAGACACCACCACAGTCTCTGGGTTAAGAAAATCTGTGCCGACAGCAGCCAATCACAGCCCAGCGTCCATTAATGTCTAAGGGCCCTTTCATATTGCATTATTACCTACGTTCACTGGTCCAGCTTCCACCCGAACTTCCCCCCGCAAAACGGCTTTTGGATGCATGTGCCAACGGTTGCCATTGACTATAATGGAGCAGACAAAGTCACCATGTGCTCTGTCTTGCACCATTTTCGGGCGTATACGCCTTCCTGCAGGTCGACACCCAGACGTAGTAGACCGCGTCTGGGTGTCCGTTTTGCAGAATGTATATACTCCCGAAAACGATGCACCGTTGGCGCATGCGTCTGAAACCCATTTTGCAGGGGGGTTCGAACGGACGCTCCGACGGGACCAGTGAACATAGGTAATAACTAGACATGATCGAATACCTCAAATATTCGGGTTCGCGGATATCCGATGAATAGGTCGCCGCTATGCGAATATTTGATGCGCAATGTAAGTTTATGGGAAGCCCGAATAGTTCCGAATAGTTGTTATTCGGGTTTCCCATAGACTTACATTGTGCATCGAATATTCGCATAGCGGCGACCTATTCGGAAAATATTCGCAAGCCGAATATTTGAGGTATTCGATCATCCCTAGTAATAACGCAATGTGAACGTGGCCTAACCAATGAAATGACACCAAAATCATCCACCAAAGGTGACGCAAAGGGGCCAAAGTACAGGCAAGAAAAACCCTACGGAGTCCGTGTTTGTGGGAAAAAAAACTGTACGGGATGGAATTTTTCCAATATTTTTATTGACTTCAGCGATCGAAAGTCTATAAAAATCACCTTTTACATTTCAAACAATTTTCGCCTTGCAGAGCTGTGAAATAGATCTGAATTACTGCCAAATATTCAAAATGGGGGGCACAAACTTTTATTAAAAGCAGAATGATCCCGGATATTCAAAATTGCAACCACATAAAAGAAACTGTAATAAATCTAACTAGCAAACCATTATCCAGTAATGAGCGACTTCTCCCCCTCTGACTCCTTACTTCATGTTTCACCCTGCCGGCTCACTGAGAGATCAAGTTACAGCTGCCCATAGTAGTCTATGGAGGAGCAGGCAGTCGCACACTTCCTAAATTCCAATAGCCTGACACAAGGAGCCTATTACAAGTCTGTGCAGTATAGAGAGGCAGTGTATTGTACCGCCCAGAACTTGTATCCCCATCCCCTGAGGAAGCACTGACTGGCTATACAATAGATCGGTATATTAATGTTGGACTTCTCCATCGTATACATGGCGTGCTCACAGCCTGCACCTTCCTCGGCCAATACTGATAGCTAGATGCCATATTGGGCCCCTTAGGGACGTTGTGCGTCTCTTGCACATTCCATGAATGCATATTGCTGACAGGAGGCTCCTTGATGAATTACCTGTAAGATGGACTCCGCGCGTGTGAATTCCACAGAAGGGTCCGTCACTCTTCATTACTCTCTTTTCTGTGGATTATGAAGATCTTGATTTTCAATGGTGCAAATATGATTTATTTTACCTTTTTATGTGTTTTTTTTTATTATGTTCCTGATTTCATTTCTTATCACTACGATGAAGCCCATGAAAATCATCCAATATTGAATTTTGACTGCGCTCATTCTGGTACAGTAAAATTGATTTTGGCTGCTAAAGCTTTTTGGGCGACTCCTGACAAATTCACAAGGAACCTCATAGAGGAAACATCAATGTTACAACTAGCCATCCATTTCACCTGGGGTATAGTAAAAGGGGCACAGAGGTCGCATTCATACTCAGGCTCTGGTGGTTGAGGGGGGCAAAGGTCCCTCGGACAGCAAATATAAAATCCCGCACCTCAGCTTGGTAATAGATTTCATTAACCTTTTACTGCTGCTTCAATGTATGGAAATCTGGTGGCATTTTTGTTGATACCTGGAAATCATCAGCAGGCCGCTGTTAATGCAGCTGTTTATTGTCATGATGGTCAGGGACAGCAGAGGACCGGGGCTCCTACCCTGGCCTTCAGACTAGGGTGAGCCTAGCTATCCCTTATTTCAGAGTTACCTCTGAAGGTGAGGATGTCTGAGCCACCTATCTGGACCTGTTCCTGACCAGCCCTGATTTTATACCCCCTCCCCGCCTACCCTAGGGTAGATGGGACAGGAGTATGATAAAACTAACACAGATAGACAAACAGGGGAAAACAAAACTCTATCTCACAGCACGCTCACACAGAGGTATAATTCAATAAGAGGTAAGGAGGAAAATAAGAGCAGGGAAGAAACACAACAACTCCAAGCAACACACAGTATAATCACCAGCAGGACTGGGACACAACAGCACACAGACCAACGCAACAATAAACTATAGTCAGCGTAGGAAGACAGATTCCACCATTTTAAAAAGGCGGGCAGTAAATGTGATAGGTTTTAACAACATGTGATCCCAGAGGTAAGGTCGGTGTCCCACTTGCGATTGCCTCGCGTGAAATACTGGTCCTGCTGTTAAAGAAAATCTGCACACAAATCTGCTATGTGGGCACATAGCCTTAAATTGATAAAAACACGTGAAAAAAAACGCTGCAAAACGCAATGTGTGAACATGGTCTTAAAGGGGATTTCTGTGATATTCAAAATATGTCTATAGCTGAGAGGTTAAAAAAATTAAAAGAAGCCGTACTTTTATTATTTTACTAGCTGTAGTCCCTGGGCGTTGTCCGGGATAGAAACTATCTCTCTTCGAGTTTCTGTCTGTCTCTGTCTGTCTGTCTCTGTGTGTCTGTCTCTGTCTGTATCCGTTTCTCTGTCTGTCTCTGTATCAGTCTCTCTGTCTCTTTCTATCTCTGTGTCTCTCTCTTTCTCTGTGTCTATCTCTTTCTCTGTGTCTGTCTGTGTCTGTCTGTCTCTATCTGTCTGTCTCGTTCCCCGTCTGTCTCCTTCCAGGGCTGTCTCTTTCCCCGTCTGTCTCTTTCACCGCCTGTCTCTTTCACCGTCTGTCTCTTTCCCCGTCTGTCTCTTTGCCCGTCTGTCTCTTTGCCCGTCTGTCTCTTTCCAGGGCTGTCTCTTTCCCCTTCTGTCTCTTTCCCAGTCTCTCTCTTTCCCAGTCTTTCTCTTTGCCCGGCTGTCTCTTTGCCCGGCTGTCTTTTTGCCCGGCTGTCTCTTTGACTGGCTGTCTCTTTGCCCAGCTGTCTCTTTGCCCGGCTGTCTCTTCTAGGTCTGTCTCTTTCCACGTCTGTCTCTTTGCCCGTCTGTCTCTTTGCCCGGCTGTCTCTTTGCCCGGCTGTCTCTTCCAGGTCTGTCTCTTTGCCCGTCTGTCTCTTTGCCCATCTGTCTCTTTGCCCGTCTGTCTCCTTGCCCGGCTGTCTCTTTTGCTGTCTGTCTCTTTCCCCTTCTGTCTTTCCCAGGCTGTCTTTTTGCCCGGCTGTCTCCTTGCCTGGTTGTCTCTTTCCAGGGCTGTCTGTTTCCCCGTATGTCTCTTTCCCCATCTGTCTCTTTCCCCGTCTGTCTCTTTGCCCGGCTGTGTCTTTGCCCGGCTGTCTCTTTCCTGGTCTGTCTCTTTCCCCATCTGTCTCTTTCCCTATCTGTCTCTTTCCCCTTCTGTCTCTTTCCCCGTCTGTCTCTTTCCCGGTCTGTCTCTTTCCCGGTCTGTCTCTTTCCCCGTCTGTCTCTTTACCCGTCTGTCTCTTTACCCGTCTGTCTCTTTCCCCTTCTGTCTTTCCCAGGCTGTCTCTTTGCCCGGCTGTCTCTTTGCCCGGCTGTCTCTTTGCCCAGCTGTCTCTTTGCCCGGCTGTCTCTTTGCCCAGCTGTCTCTTTGCCCGTCTGTCTCTGTCTCTATCTCTCTGCCTCTTTCCCTGTCTGTCTGTGTCTCAGTCTGTCTGTCTTTTTCTATCTCTGTCTCTCTATCCGTCTCCCCATCTTATTACCTCACACATAAGCTTCTTATACTAACAGTTTATTTTGTTCCTATAGCAACCACTGACAGTTGCTATTAATAGCCAGTATCTCCCAGCTCCATTCAGATTAATGGAGGCAGGATTTTAGAGACTAACTGTAAAGTGCGGGGTTAAATCTTCCCGTTCATACATAGTCTATGACGTTCCTTGGGTCACATGAGGCGTCTGTGCAAAATTTCGTGATTTTAAATGCGACGGTGCGGATTCCTTTAGCGGACACACACACACACACACACACACACACACTGAGCTTTATATATTAGATTAGAATTCCTGGCTATAGGCGGATGTATGTAGCATTGTCTGTCATGGACCTTATTTGACATACCTGTCTGTGTATCTAGGTGCAGGATGACATTTGTTATTATAAGATTTCTCTTTTGATTGTTTCCCAGTCCTTGTGTCCAGTACATACTGGTGACCGTTCATGTTTCAGTGGCTATTCCCAGTGCAGTCACCCCGCTCTTCTATTAATGCAATAATTAGGCTAGGTTCACATTTCCGTTAAAATGTATCAGTCACAATCCGCAGCTCTGGTAAACAACGGCATCCTTTTAGTGGATTCCGTTGTGTCCCATAGACTTGTATTAGTGGCGGATTGTGACTGATGACCTTGCGTTGCATCCGCTGCGCCGCGGTCAGTTGTTTTTTGACTGACCACCGGGTGGGAGCAACGCAGAATGTAACGTTTTTCTGGCTGTCAAAATGAACGCGCCGTGCAGGAATCCTTCGCCATCCGTCAAGCTTGTAATGGATGTCTATGGTGCTGGATTACGTCGTAATCCGTTTTACAACGGAATCCAGCGCTGGATTTCGTCATGCTCTACTGAGCATGCCCAGCATGTTTGGCACACCCACTGGGCTGTTCCAAACACAAACGGATCATGACTGATCCGTCAAAAAACGGGCGCACAGCGGATGTAACGGACGCAACGGATCAGTTTTTTCACAGGATTCCTGTGAAAGGAATCCTGTGAAAAAACACATCCATTGCGTCAGTTGACATCTAAAAAACAACTGATCTGTCGCTGACGGACCTGACGGATTTAAAGCAACGGAAATGTGAACCTAGCCTTAGAAGCTTGTGGGCCCCAATGCAAAAGCTCCAACTTTGGCCCCAATTATTGCAAGTCTTTAGTAGCATTGGTCTTTGTATATAGGGTAAAGGGACTTTTGAGGCCCCCGAGGCAATAACCTCTAATCCTCTTCCCTTCCAGGCTCTGACATTGTAAAAGCTGCCGCTACTGGGATGAAATACAGGTGATTGATATGGGTAACGCAACCTCCTCATTTCACAGGTCCTACACAAGGTGCAGGAGAAGACTGGTAAGGAGCACGTGTGTAAAGCCCGCTTTACACCTTACAATTAAGCATACGAAATCATATGCGATCGTACCCGCCACATGGTATGTGCGGCACGTTCAATTTGTTGACCGTGTCGCACAATCGATTAAAAGCTGTCACACGCACTTACCTGTCCATACGACCTCGATGTGGGCGGCGAATATCCACTTCCTGGAGTGGGAGGGACGTTCAGCGTCACACCGACGTCATGCGGCAGCTGGCCAATAGAAGCGGAGGGGCGGAGCTGAGCGGGACGTAAACATCCCGCCCACCTCCTTCCTTCAGCATAGCCGGCGGGAGCCGCAGGACGCAGGTAAGATCTGTTCATCGTTCTCGGGGTGTCACACGGAGCGATGTGTGCTGCCTCGGGAACATTGAACAACCCGATGTGCAATTTTTAGGAAATGAACGACGTGCGTGTGATGAACGGTTTTACGTCCAATCGCAGTCGCACGTAGCTGTCACATGCTACAACGCCACTTACGATGCCGGATGTGCGTCACTTACAACGTGACCCCGCCGACACATGGTTAGATATGTGGTAGCGTGTAAAGCGGCCTTAACACGCATGCAGCCCCGGATCATACACTGGATTGTTGTGATACACATCATTCTGTAAAGGAGCTGCGTGCACAAAACGGTAAGAGACTTTCATTGCAGATACAAAATTGCTTAAATCCGGTCCATACAGCGCCCAGCTTTCCAGTAAAGAAGTTGCTTGAATTAGAATAACAAGTTCTGGGGTCCATGCTCCTATTTACCATCGTATGTTCATTGCTAGTTCGCTAATTTGTGTTCTTGAACTTTTAGTCTGAACTTATTCTGCAATTTCCTCCGGCCGTGTGCCCAGACAAGGTGTGCGATAACAGGATCCCTGAGCGTACATACTTTATGGTATCCGGTGTTACCATCGAGCCATCCGGGCTCCTTCTCTCGCACCTAAAGCTTTATTTTTAACATTAATTCTGCATCCCACCCATTCAATTTCCTCTATTGGGCTTTCATCTCTCTCTTTTCATCACACCATCAGCGTCCACTTTCCAGCCTGCGCACTTTTCTCACCTTCTACTTTTCACTCTTGTTTTTCTGCCTTCGGATTATTTTCTCAGCTGTCTCCATCCTCGGATTCATTATCTTGCTTCATTCATTACTTACCCGATTCACTGGTTTTCTTGGTATCTAGTCCAGTGGCTGGTGACCGATAGAGAGATCACACCTGGATCTGGAAAAATGGACCCCAACCCGACCAAGACGTGAAGGGCATAGATATAACACTCCATAGAGGCAGTGCGGGGGGACCATGGAGGGATGAACCGTCACCTATGGCACTTGTTGTCCTCATTTTCTAAGGCAACAGATCCAAATGTCCAATTACCTGAAGGACTAGGTTTACTTAAATAAAAAAGAACTTTCCAAAAAAGTTTTCTAACCCCCTGTGCTTATACCTCTGATCCACCATTGATGATTTATGCCATAGTGTGCCATAATACATTATGCTCCTATATTCTTAACATATTAATAATGCTCTACATCATTCTGACCAAAACACTGCACAGAACACCTTCTTGCCTTCCCCTGACTTTCCACAAAACCTGTATCATCAGGCAACTCTTATACCATAATGATATGAATGTAACTGCGGCCCCTATGTACAAGAATAAAACTTGTATAATACTGTCTCTATTTGCAAGAATATAACTACTATAATACTGCCCCTATGCGCAAGAATATAACTACTATAATCCTGCCCCTATATACAAGAATATAACTACTATAATACTGCCCCTATGTACAAGAATATAACTACTATAATACTGCCCCCTATGTACAAGAATATGACTACTATAATACTGCCCCTATGTACAAGAATATTACTACTATAATACTGGCCCTATGTACAAGAATATAACTACTATAATACTGCCCTCTATATACAAGAATATAACTACTATAATACTGCCCCCTATGTACAAGAATATAACTACTATAATACTGCACCTATATACAAGAATATAACTACTATAATACTGCCCCCTATGTACAAGAATATAACTACTATAATACTGCCCCTATATACAAGAATATAACTACTATAAGACTGCCCCCTCTATACAAGAATATAACTACTATAATACTGCTCCTATGTACAAGAATATAACTGCTATAATACTGCCCCTATGTACAAGAATATAACTACTATAATACTGCCCCCTATGTACAAGAATATAACTACTATAATACTGCCCCTATATACAAGAATATAACTACTATAATACTGCCCCCTATATACAAGAATATAACTACTATAAGACTGCCCCCTCTATACAAGAATATAACTACTATAATATTGCTCCTATGTACAAGAATATAACTGCTATAATACTGCCCCTATGTACAAGAATATAACTACTATAATACTGCTCCTATGTACAAGAGTATAACTACTATAATACTGCCCTATGTAAAAGAATATAACTACTATAATACTGCTCCTATGTACAAGAATATAACTACTATAATACTGCCCCTATGTACAAGAATATAACTACTATAATACTGCCTCTATGTACAAGAATATAACTACTATAATATTGCCCCTATGTACAAGAATATAACTACTATAATACTGCCCCTATGTACAAGAATATAACTACTATAATACTGCCTCTATGTACAAGAATATAACTACTATAATACTGCCTCTATGTACAAGAATATAACTACTATAATACTGCCTCTATGTACACGAATATAACTACTATAATACTAACCCTATACACAAGAATATAACTACTATAATACTGCCCCTATACGCAAGAATATAACTACTATAATACTGCTCCTATGTACAAGAATATAACTGCTATAATACTGCCCCCTATGTACAAGAATATAACTACTATAATACTGCCTCTATGTACACGAATATAACTACTATAATACTAACCCTATACACAAGAATATAACTACTATAATACTGGCCCTATACACAAGAATATAACTACTATAATACTGCTTCTATGTACAAGAATATAACTACTATAATACTGCTCCTATGTACAAGAATAGAACAACTATAATACTGCACCTATGTACAAGAATATAACTGCTATAATACTGACCCCTATGTACAAGAATATAACTACTATAATACTGCACCTATGTACAAGAATATAACTACTATAATACTGCCCCTATGTACAAGAATATAACTACTATAATACTGGCCCTATACACAAGAATATAACTACTATAATACTGCTCCTATGTACAAGAATATAACTACTATAATACTGCTCCTATGTACAAGAATATAACTGCTATAATACTGACCCCTATGTACAAGAATATAACTACTATAATACTGCCTCTATGTACACGAATATAACTACTATAATACTGCCCCTATACACAAGAATATAACTACTATAATACTGCTTCTATGTACAAGAATATAACTACTATAATACTGCTCCTATGTACAAGAATATAACTACTATAATACTGCCCCTATGTACAAGAATATAACTACTATAATACTGCCCCCTATGTACAAGAATATAACTACTATAATACTGCCTCTATGTACACGAATATAACTACTATAATACTACCCCCTATGTACAAGAATATAACTACTATAATACTGCTCCTATGTACAAGAATATAACTACTATAATACTGCCCCCTATGTACAAGAATATAACTACTATAATACTGCCTCTATGTACACGAATATAACTACTATAATACTACTCCCTATGTACAAGAATATAACTACTATAATACTGCCTCTATGTACACGAATATAACTACTATAATACTGCCCCTATGTACAAGAATATAACTACTATAATACTGCCTCTATGTACACGAATATAACTACTATAATACTGCCCCTATGTACAAGAATATAACTACTATAATACTGCTCCTATGTACAAGAATATAACTACTATAATACTGCTCCTATGTACAAGAATATAACTACTATAATACTGCTTCTATGTACAAGAATAGAACAACTATAATACTGCCCCTATGTACAAGAATATAACTACTATAATACTGCCCCCTATGTACACGAATATAACTACTATAATACTGCCCCTATGTACAAGAATGTAACTACTATAATACTGCCCCTATGTACAAGAATATAACTACTATAATACTGCTGCTATGTACAAGAAGATAACTACTATAATACTGCCCCTATGTACAAGAATATAACTACTATAATACTGCTCCTATGTACAAGAATATAACTACTATAATACTGCTCCTATGTACAAGAATATAACTACTATAATACTGCTCCTATGTACAAGAATAGAACAACTATAATACTGCCCCTATGTACAAGAATATAACTACTATAATACTGCCCCTTATGTACAAGAATATAACTACTATAATACTGCTCCTATGTACAAGAAAATAACTACTATATTACTGCCCCTATGTACAAGAATATAACTACTATAATACTGCCCCCTATGTACACGAATATAACTACTATAATACTGCCCCTATGTACAAGAATGTAACTACTATAATACTGCCCCTATGTACAAGAATATTACTACTATAATACTGCTGCTATGTACAAGAAGATAACTACTATAATACTGCCCCTATGTACAAGAATATAACTACTATAATACTGCTCCTATGTACAAGAATATAACTACTATAATACTGCTCCTATGTACAAGAATATAACTACTATAATACTGCTCCTATGTACAAGAATAGAACAACTATAATACTGCCCCTATGTACAAGAATATAACTACTATAATACTGCCCCTTATGTACAAGAATATAACTACTATAATACTGCCCCTATGTACAAGAATATAACTACTATAATACTGCCTCTATGTACAAGAATATAACTACTATAATACTGCCCCTATGTACAAGAATATAACTACTTTAATACTGCTCCTATGTACAAGAATATAACTACTATAATACTGCCTCTATGTACAAGAATATAACTACTATAATACTGCCCCTATGTACAAGAAAATAACTACTATATTACTGCCCCTATGTACAAGAATATAACTACTATAATACTGCCTCTATGTACAAGAATATAACTATTAAAATAATGCACTCTAATACAGGTGCATCTCAATAAATTAGAATATCATCAAAAAGTTAATTTATTTCAGTAATTCAATACAAAAAGGAAACACATATATTATATAGAGTCATTACACACAGAGGGATCTATTTCAAGTGTTTATTTCTTTTAAAGTTGTTGGTTATGGCTTACAGCCAATGAAAACCCAAAAGTCATTATCACAGAAAATTCGAATAATTACCACAAAACACCTGCAAAGGCTTCCTAATCATTTATAATGGTTCCTTAGTCTGGTTCAGTAGGCTACACAATCATGGGGAAGATTGCTGACTTGACAGATGTCCAGAAGGTGGTCATTGACACACTCCACAAGGAGGGTAAGCCACAAAAAGGTCATTGCTAAAGAAGCTGGCTGTTCACAGAGTGCTATATCCCAGCATATTAATGGAGAGTTGAGTGGAAGGAAAAAGTGTGGTAGAAAAAGGTGCACAAGCAACTGGGATAACCGCAGCCTTGATGGAATTGTTAAGAAAAAGCCATTCAAAAGTTTGGGGGAGATTCACAAGGAGTGGACGCTGCTGGAGTCAGTGCTTCAAGAGTCTCCACACACAGACATATCCTTATGTCAGGCCACTCATGACCAATAGACAACGCCAGAAGCGTCTTACCTGGGCCAAGGAGAAGAAGAACTGGACTGTTCTCAGTGTCCAATGTGTTGTTTTCAGATGAAAGTAAATTTTGCATTTCATTTGGAAATCGCGGTCCCAGAGTCTGGAGGAAGAGTGGAGGCCACAATCCAAGCTGCTGGGGTCTGGTGGGAAGTCTCCACAATCAGTGATGGTTTGGGGAGACATGTCATCTGCTGGTGTAGCTCCACTGCGTATTATCAACACCAAAGTCAGCGCAGCCGTCTACCAGGACATTTTCCAGCACTTCATGTTTCCCTCTGACGACAAGCTTTTTGGAGATGGAAATGTCAATTTCCAGCAGGACTTGGCCCCTGTCCACACTGCCAAAAAGTACTAATACCTTGTGTACTAACCACAGTATCACTGAGCTTGATTGTCCAGCAAACACGCCTGACCTAAACCCCATAGAGAATCTAAGAGAGCCTCCAGAGCCAACAATGCAGACGAGCTGAAGGCTGTGATCAAAGCAACCCGAGCTTCCATAACCCCTCAGCAGTGCCACAGGCTGATCGCCTCCATGCCACATTGCCACATTGATGCAGGAATTCATGCAACAGGAGCCCGACCAAGTATTGAGGCATTTACTGCACAGACTGTTCAGTGGGCGCCAACATTTCTGAGTGTAAAATCATTCTTTCAGTTGGTCTTATACAATAATTCTAATTTTCTGAGATAATGACTTTTGGGTTTTCATTGGCTGTAACCCATAATCATCAACATTAACAGAAATAAACACTTGAAATAGATCCCTCTGTGTGTAATGACTCTATATAATATATAGGAATAGATCCCTATGTGTGTAATGACTCTATATAATTTATAGAAATAGATCCCTATGTGTGTAATGACTCTATATAATTTATAGGAATAGATCTCTCTGTGTGTAATGACTCTATATAATATATAGGAATAGATCCCTCTGTGTGTAATGACTCTATATAATATATAATACACGTGAAATAGATCCCTCTGTGTGTAATGACTCTATACAATATAAAATAAACACATGAAATAGATCCCTCTGTGTGTAATGACTCTATATAATATATAATAAACATGTGAAATAGATCCCTCTGTCTGTAATGACTATATATAATATATAATAAACATGTGAAATAGATCATTCTGTGTGTAATGACTCTATATAATCTAATATATAAAGCTGAATGTGTGTGTGTATGTGTGTGTATGTCCAGGATTGGCATCCGCACCGTCGCAGCTACAGCCACAAAATTTTGCACACTCACACTTCTGGACCCCGAGAGCGTCATAGGCTATGTTTTGAGGGGAATTTTTAACCCCGTGCTTTACAGTTATTCACCAAAAAACCTGCCTCCATTAAAGCGAATGGAGCTGGGAGCCACAGTGCAGCCAGAACTTCAGAAGAATGCGCAGCCACGCCCTTATCTGGAATGTTGGGATGTTACAATGTAGCCAGGGAAAGAGACAGACACAGACAGGGAAAGAGGCAGACACAGACAGGCTAAGAAACAGACATAAACAGGGTAAGAGACAGACACAAAGAGACAGACACAGACAAAGAGACAGACTGACAGGGAAAGAGAAAGAGAGGGAAAGTAGAGAGACAGGTTAAGAGACAGACACAGACAGGTAAAGAGACAGACAAAAAGACAGACACAGGGAAAGAGACAGACAGGGAAAGAGAGGGAAAGAGATAGACAGTGAAAGAGACAGACAGGGAAAGAGAGGGAAAGAGACAGACAGGGAAAGAGACAGACAGGGAAAGAGAGGGAAAGAGACAGACATGGAAAGAGACAGACAGGTAAAGTGACAAAGATAGATAGACAGACAGGGAAAGAGATAGGTAGACAGACAGGGAAATAGACAGAGACAGTCAGAGACAGACAGGGAAAGAGACAGACAGACAAAGAGATAGAGAGAGACAGAGAGCTATATACAGAGGGGGAGACAGACAGAGAATGGGAGAGAAACAGAGAGACAGTTACTATCCCGGGTAGCGCCGGGTGCTATGTTGTGAGGCGAAATTTTAACCCCGCGCGTTCCAATTTACCAATCAATTTTGCCCCTATCTACATAATGGGGAAAAAGTGAAACGAAAAGTGTTGGGGGCAAATTGACAGCTGCCAGATGTGAACAAGGAGGACTTAAAGTGTAAGAGCGATGGCGCCAAAGAGTATATACTGTACAGCTGCTAAGGTGGGGCCCCGACATGGGATACTCACCACACTCGGGGATATGAACACACACACAATGCGCCACACACTACCACGTGCTTGAACACATATACCACCCTCAGCACACATCTCACCACACATACACCAACCTCGCCACATAATCGCCCTAAACACACACAAGTCTGGTACATATACCACCCTCAGCACACATCTCACCACACATACACCAACCTCACCACATAATCGCCCTAAACACACACAAGTCTGGTACATATACCACCCTCAGCACACATCTCACCACACACACACCAACCTCACCACATAATCACCCTAAACACACACAAGTCTGGTACATATACCACCCTCAGCACACATCTCACCACACATACACCAACCTCACCACATAATCGCCCTAAACACACACAATTCTGGTACATATACCACCCTCAGCACACATCTCACCACACATACACCAACCTCACCACATAATCACCCTAAACACACACAAGTCTGGTACATATACCACCCTCAGCACACATCTCACCACACATACACCAACCTCACCACATAATCACCCTAAACACACACAAGTCTGGTACATATACCACCCTCAGCACACATCTCACCACACACACACCAACCTCGCCACATAATCGCCCTAAACACACACAAGTCTGGTACATATACCACCCTCAGCACACATCTCACCACACATACACCAACCTCACCACATAATCACCCTAAACACACACACGTCTGGTACATATACCACCCTCAGCACACATCTCACCACACATACACCAACCTCGCCACATAATCACCCTAAACACACACAAGTCTGGTACATATACCATCCTCAGCACACATCTCACCACACATACACCAACCTCGCCACATAATCACCCTAAACACACACAAGTCTGGTACATATACCACCCTCAGCACACATCTCACCACACATACACCAACCTCACCACATAATCACCCTAAACACACACAAGTCTGGTACATATACCATCCTCAGCACACATCTCACCACACATACACCAACCTCGCCACATAATCACCCTAAACACACACAAGTCTGGTACATATACCACCCTCAGCACACATCTCACCACACATACACCAACCTCACCACATAATCACCCTAAACACACACAAGTCTGGTACATATACCACCCTCAGCACACATCTCACCACACATACACCAACCTCACCACATAATCACCCTAAACACACACAAGTCTGGTACATATACCATCCTCAGCACACATCTCACCACACATACACCAACCTCGCCACATAATCACCCTAAACACACACAAGTCTGGTACATATACCATCCTCAGCACACATCTCACCACACATACACCAACCTCACCACATAATCACCCTAAACACACACAAGTCTGGTATTATCCTTGACAAATAAAAATCTGATTAATAAGCAGCCAAACTACTACTAATAAACACATGAAATAGATCCCTCTGTGTGTAATGACTCTATATAATATATAACAAACATGTGAAATAGATCCCTCTGTGTGTAATGACTCTATATAATATATAATAAACACCTGAAATAGATCCCTCTGTGTGTAATGACTCTATATAATATATAATAAACACCTGAAATAGATCCCTCTGTGTGTAATGACTCTATATAATATATAATAAACATGTGAAATAGATCCCTCTGTGTGTAATGACTCTATATAATATATAATAAACACATGAAATAGATCCCTCTGTGTGTAATGACTCTATATAATATATAACAAACATGTGAAATAGATCCCTCTGTGTGTAATGACTCTATATAATATATAATAAACACCTGAAATAGATCCCTCTGTGTGTAATGACTCTATATAATATATAATAAACATGTGAAATAGATCCCTCTGTGTGTAATGACTCTATATAATATATAATAAACACATGAAATAGATCCCTCTGTGTGTAATGACTCTATATAATATATAATAAACATGTGAAATAGATCCCTCTGTGTGTAATGACTCTATATAATATATAATAAACTTGTGAAATAGATCCCTCTGTGTGTAATGACTCTATATAATATATAATAAACACATGAAATAGATCCCTCTGTGTGTAATGACTCTATATAATATATAATAAACATGTGAAATAGATCCCTCTGTGTGTAATGACTATATATAATATATAATAAACATGTGAAATAGATCCCTCTGTGTGTAATGACTCTATATAATATATTCATTTCCCTTTTCATACTGAATTACTGAAATAAAGTAACTTTTTGATGATATTCTAATCTATTGGGATGTACTTGTATGTTACTAAACATTACCGCTCTTTCTTAATCACGGTTGTCAGTGTGTAGGGCACTTTATAGCACTTTTATATGTGATGTGGAATTGTCATTATTTTTCCAGTATCATTAGTTCCTATAAAACACAATTTTCAGCTTTGGTATTTGTGTATAGAAAAAAATTAAAGGAAAATTGCGGAAACGTATTCCCCACCCTGAATAGCCTGCAGCTTGTGTGGATCCCCGGCCAGGATGTGTTATAAAAAGAGAAACTCTTTGACCGGGGGCCACAAAAGTCTTAAATAAACCACAATATCCCAAGGAGTCCAGAGCCTCAGACACGATCCTCCTTGGATTCCAAGCAGTCAAATTAACCAGGAAATTCATTCTATGAAACTGTATCCCCCAAATTCTGTCCGCAGCAGGACCAGGAGACGTTGGCATGAAGGAGGGGATGTCTCCACCTAGAATAACAGCCTGTCTATGGCATGGCTTTAATGTTTATATGCAGGAGACACGAGGACTTGGGAATGTGTTTTCTGAGTGTCTTGCCCAGACTCACATAGAGCCAGCGTCAGGTTTCAGGTGGGGTGCCAGGCTCATCGTACCGGGTCCACACCTTCCTAGCTACGCTGTGGAGCCTGCGCCTGATTTCCTGCCTTGCAATGGTTGGTGCAGGAGCGCTGCACAGACCCGCACCCCTCTGTCTGCGCTCCTGAGCAGGTGTTTCGAATAATCTGAATTAACTTGGCCTTTCGTTGAATTCTTGTCAAATGTATCAGCTAAAAGGGTCTTTTATGAGGTGCAGCTATGTACACTTCCCTCCATGGCAGGAATGTCGGCTTGGGCCGGTTGGCATTCTGAGATGGCTACAATGTAACCAGGTGCCCAAGATTCTGCCAGCAACTATAATTAGTCCCAGTGCAGATTGCAGGAGGTGCGCCCGCCGCTCCTGACTGCTGATACTTTATAACTTCCCCTCAGGGCTCTTCCGCTTGAAAACTTTCCTCTTTTTCGGATTCAGACCTGGTCGTCAAGGAAGGGAATTTTGGGAGATTCTAAGCGTCCTCCTGGGTAATAAAAATCCATTGTCAGAGCCTGGGTTTCCTGCTGAGGTTGTTGCCTGCGGTGGTTTTATTACACTGAGAGCTCCTGCTATGGGGTAATGGAAGTGAATGGACGACGGGGCAAGTCACTATAAGAACGTTCTTTGCTTACTTGTAAAACATAAAATATTTAGGGTTAAAGCTGAAATATACAGAAAAAATATTAAGAACTGAAGCCAAGCAGGTGCAGGAAAATGGATGGATTGATGAGCAGATGGATGGATGGGCGGATGGATGGATGGATGGATGGGCGGATGGAGCGATGGGCGGATGAATGGATGAATGGATGGATGGATGGATGGATGGATGGGTGGGCGGATGGATGGATGGATGGATGAATGGGCAGATGGATAGATGGGCGGATGGATGGATGGATGAATGGGCGGATGGATAGATGGGTGGATGGATGGATGAATGAGCGGATGGATAGATGGACAGATGGATGGATGGATGGATGGATGGGTGGATGAATGGCTGGATGGATGGATGGATGGATGGATGGGCGGATGGATGGATGGGCGGATGGATGAATGGGCGGATATATGGATGAATGGGCGGATAGTTGGATGAATGGGCGGATGGATAGATGGATGGACGGATGGATGGATGGGCAGATGGATGGATGGGCGGATATATGGATGGATGGTTGGATTGACGGATAGATGGATGGATGGATGGATTGGCAGATATATGGATGGATGGATGGATGGATTGGCAGATATATGGATGAATGGGCGGATAGATGGATGGATGGGTGGATATATGGATGAATGGGCGGATAGATGGATGAATGGACGGATGGATAGATGGATGGGCGGATATATGAATGGATGGATGGATTGGCAGATGGATGGATGGGCGGATATATAGATGGATGGATGGGCGGATGAATGGATTGATTAATAGAGGGATAGATAGGCAACATTAATGTGAAAAGAGGGGGACAGATATGTATGCGATATATATATATGGATAAGAGATAAATTCTCCAAATTACTTTGCTCCCACAGTGGCCCCTCGTCATTTGGCTGCTCGTCACTGTCACATCTATGGACATCTTCATTCAGAATTGGTTCTTTGTATCGTTCCCCTGTGGAGTTGAGAAGCCATTCATCGTGAGGTGTCATCGTCCCTTCACCTTTGGCATGGAAGCGGTTAAATCAATAAAACATTGTAAGGATCCGTGAGCCATAATTTTTCCCACATGGCCGCAGCGGTGAGTGCACTTTGCAGAAAGCTTCTCTCCTGGTATTTTAATGAGTGTGACTGGCCTCAGTCTTTTTATTGCTGAATTCTGGATTTTGTTGGAGATTTTACAGGTATTTCCATCGTATTGAACATTTCATTATCTGGGTCTAATACAGAACAGATATCAGCAGAGAAATCTATGCCAAGAGTCAGTGGGCAAGATCCCCCCGGTGACCATTCCACGACCCTGTCTAAATCCTGCAGGATCATGCCAGAGTCTAAAAGCTGAAGGGGTTAAAGGGTATATATGTCATAGAGACAGACCATGTGGCTGCTGTGGGGCCCTTAGAGGGAGGGGGCCAGTTTGGCCGGTCCTATACCCTTCACTATTGGCTGATAAGAAGTAGTGCAGGACTGCCATTCCCACTCTTTTCTTGAGTGGAAAACCTCACCACTCCAATGGGGACCCATTTTGATCTTTGCGGTGGGTCCCCTAATGTCACTTTAAATTCTGTTCCACCTGTTCCATGCCGAGCAGTCATAATAGACGACCTAATGTCAGCATGGCAGCTTGTAAAGTAGCAAGCCCTGCAGGTGTGGTGTTGGATGATTATCTTATGTTACATAACCACAGTTCACAGCATGCAGCTAGTATAGCATGCTGGAAGCTGAGAAGACATACATTACAGACCACTGCCCTATGGACTAATAATTAACAGTGTTACGTGGTGAATAAGACACAATGTATCAATGTACAATGAGGATCCTCGTGGGCGGGGCATATGCAATGGAAGAGCTAACACAAAAAATCCAAACAAGTCACAGATGGAAAGAGGAGAAGAAAAGTCAATTAGAAACTACATAGTCTGGAGGAATAACACACGAGAGGCCTAAAATAAGATCCAGCTCAATACAAGAGGGGAAGGCTTCTATCTCTATTGGTATAATTACTATTTCTACTGCTAGTTAGTATCATGTTATATGTCTCCATGATGCTGACCACAGATATTGTTTAATGTTAGTTTTATTTATTTTCAGTTTCTTTTTAATGTCTGTAACACTCTTTACCAGGAAACTATCAGCAGGCAGGTGAGACATGAACCTTACCATGGTTTTATTTTCTATGGCTTTTGTACTATATTATATACCAGATGATGCTCTTTAATCTTAATTCACATGCATTAGTTTTACATAACATGTCCATTCAGTTCTTCTACCAAGACCCGGGTGACTGGTATTTTCAGTTTCTGTTGATCTATGTATCGAGTGGTCATCGGGTGCTCAATCAGCTGTACAGTAGACTGCCTCTCCATGCTGTATTGACAGGACTTCATAGAACTCTGCTTACTGTTGGTGAATGTGCCATATTTAAAGGGATTGTCCAGGTTTGGGCTGAAAGTTGGCAGACACTCTGTGTGACTCCAGAGTTCTGAATCCTTACAGTGTGCGCTCCGCATGCTGTCAGGATTCTCCAGTGTTGCCAATGAGAGCGAGGAGTCAAGTAACCTCAAGTATGTGATTTGTACCCATCCAGCCACATTCCAAGTAGATTCACTCAATTCACTTGCATTGAGCAATGCCGAGGACACCTAGCTGGTACATGGCTACATGAATGTAAATCGAATACTTGCGGTCACAAGACCACCTGCTCTCACCAGCCACACCGGAGAATCCTGACATCACCCGGCACGCACACTGTGAGGATTCAGAAATGTGCAGTCTCCTAAGACTGGATACAACTGTAATGGATACTACAAAAATGCACACAATCTATGCTGTGAACACAGCCTTATTGTCACAGTGGTCTCTCTATTTTTGGAGACTAGTGATGGTTTCAGGGTTTGAATACCTCTTTTCCATGTTGTCCTCTACATTTAAACATGGTTTCATTTTTCTTGGTGCTTAAACAGTTAATGTCAGTTTTGCTGCTAGCAGCTTCCCTCCAGTGCATGTCAGCTGCACCTGCTCTGTAGTCATGCCCTTTGTGTTTAAGTAGAGTGGTTTCCCAGCAATCATGGCTGATGATACAAAACCATCTGTATTCTGGCCGCCTGGGTGGAAGGAGCAGCTGTAGATTAGTCCTGATATCGTATCTTCTCCATTTTAGTTGTTTTTCCACTCTTTGTCTCACCTACCCTCTTGTCTTATTAGTGCAGCAGTGGATATAGTGAACCTCACCTGCCTCTCACTAGTCAGGGCATCTATAGGGTTTTCCCAGGGTCTCAGGTTCCTGCTTGCCAACAGTTACAGAGACTGTATAGGAACTGGCTAGGAGTGTAGGGACAGCTACAGGTGAGGATAGGAGGTATCCCATCTACGCTCTCACTAGTGCCTGGGCCCACCGTTGTAATTGTATTCCCTGTGTCGCCCCCTTGTTTGGGGTGTTATAGTGGTTTTTTGTTGTGCGTCAGACACCAGTCGGTCTGAACGTGCTCGCCGCGCTTGTAGCGTGACACTTATGGGACGTGAGGTCCTATATCTCCTATTTATCCCAAAAGCAGCTCTGGGTGTGAATGGGGTGTAATATACAGTATGATGCTGCTCAACATAAGTATTTACAAATATCACAGTTTATGAGGATAAAAACTGCTATGTAAACGATTATCCCATGTAATCAGACACACTGGGAACCTATATGCAGTAACCCAGTGTCAGAGTCTCCATAAAGGGGGTTTCCCATTTTAGGCACAAAAAGCTTAAAATATACTCGTCACTTCCGGTGACTGCGCAGAATAAGCATGTGTGTGTGTGACTTGTATCCTACATATTACACAATGTGTTCCCCTCTAAAGACTCTGCCTCTGTTTTTCAGTTGAGAAAAGGCTGTGGGGACAAATCGGCGCAATAGGGCGTGATGCGGACACCAATGTGGTGAGGAATGCGGTGCTGCTCTCCTGATGCGGCTGTGTGAGACACAACACTGAGATAGTTTGGGTATATGATCTCCATCCGCTGCAGCGCCCCAGGTTGGAGGAGCCAATGGCATATTGAAGAATTAGGTCTCCTGTGGGTGTCCTGATAAGAAGTCAGAGCACATCGAAACATGTAGAGATTAAAGTGCCCTGTTCCTAAATGCCATGGATTGGATGTTCTTGATTCTATAACAAGAAGTGCAGGATTACTTCTAATTTTCAGTTGTCTCTAAGCTGGTAGATGGAGACTGACTGATATGATGTCTCCCATACACAGCACACACAGACATGAGGGATTCCTGCTCTCCTGTCTCTATGTAGTACATGTTCACAAGCAACAACATGGAGGACATTGTACAGCAGCATGGAGGACATTATACAGCAGCATGGAGGACATTATACAGCAGCATGGAGGACATTATACAGCAGTACTGAGCAGTGTAGATGTAAATCTAGCACTAGAGTAAGATAAAATGCTTACTAGAAAGCTGCAGCATGGAGGACATTATATAGTAGAATTGAGCAGGGTAGATGTGAATCCTAGACTGGGGTGAGATAAAACACTTACTAGAAAGCTTGGAAGACATTATACAGTATGATTGAGCAGTGTAAATGTGAATTCAGTACTGGGGTGAGATAAACACTTACTAGAAAGCTGCAGCATGGAGGATATTATACAGTAGGATTGAGCAGTGTAGATGTGAATCCAGCACTGGGGTGAGATAAACAGTTACTAGAAAGCAGCAGCATGGAGGACATTATACAGTAGGATTGAGCAGTGTAGATGTAAATCCAGCACTGGGGTGAGATACACACTTACTAGAAAGCAGCAGCATGGAGGATTTTATACAGCAGTACTGAGCAGTGTAGATGTGAATCCAGCTTGGAGATTAAATAACAGTTACTAGAAAGCTGCAGCACACTTTTCTGCGTGTCTGTGCGTGACTCTATATGTTCCTCCCCTCTCCATAGATGTCAGTAGGCAGCTGTAATCTGATTCCTCAGTGATCTAACATTATCACTTGTTTTGAAGAAGAAGGCTTTTAGCTGTTTGTCAAAGCAAATTGTGCGTTCAAGAGGCAGATGGAATTAGAAATGTCTCATAAGTGGAGAAAGAAACAGATTTTTATTATAAGAGTCTTTTAAAGTTTACTGCATTAGCTTTTGCTGTTGATTAATGTAAATTTTCTGAAAAGGCATTGGTGTTTTAATGAAGAAACGTTCTACAACTTTCCTTTAAAATTTGTCTATCAATCATTCAGGGTGTTTTCATGTCAGAACCAGTGACCTTTATCCATAGCTGGTCCTGCTGTGGGAAGTGGATACAATGTATCAGCGTAGACAATGCTATTCTTCAGCAGAAGCTGCACAACTGTCTCTGCTACCTTGCTACAATGTATCAGTCCAGGTCCAGGCACAATCTACATGGGACACAATTGTATCCACTTCTCCGCTGGGTCCAGGATTGTGGCCTCAGTACATTCTCAATCACCGGCAGCAATATAGCTAGAAAAACAGAAGCGCTGATAGGGTCTTACCAGATAAATAAACGAGGTAATATATGATATAAAACACTCACCAGATGTGAAGGGTCACAACCACCATAGATAGCATGAGATAGTGGCGGCTGCTGCGGCCCCACGTGGAAGTGTCTTCAATGCAGGAGGAGAAAAAGGGTTAATCCTGCGCAATCCGCCAGAATAAAGCCTGCTTTACACGTTGCAATTAGTTGTACAATCGCATTTGCGATGTGACACGCCCCGGTCGCATACGGGATCTTATGAGATCACACGTAGGTCGTTCATTTGCTGTCACACGAGCGTTAGTGGTCTATGTTAAATTGATCATTTTTGTGTGCGATCCTTTAGATCACGTGTTCTGTGACGTATGCATTGGGCACCTTTTTTTTTTATTTATTGACTTGACAAGCGTGTGTAATGTGTAGGGATGCGTTTTTACTATGTCAGCTGCCATTCAGCTCTGCTACATGGCCGCTGACAGCAGACACAGACAGCCATGTAGCAGAGCTGAATAGCCGCTAACAGCAGACACAGACAGCCATGTAGCAGAGCTGAATGGCCGCTGACAGCAGACACAGACAGCCATGTAGCAGAGCTGAATAGCCGCTGACAGCAGACACAGACAGCCATGTAGCAGAGCTGAATAGCCGCTGACAGCAGACACAGACAGCCATGTAGCAGAGCTGAATAGCCGCTGACAGCAGACACAGACAGCCATGTAGCAGAGCTGAATAGCCGCTGACAGCAGACACAGACAGCCATGTAGCAGAGCTGAATAGCCGCTGACAGCAGACACAGACAGCCATGTAGCAGAGCTGAATAGCCGCTAACAGCAGACACAGACAGCCGTGTAGCAGAGCTGAATAGCCGCTGACAGCAGACACAGACAGCCATGTAGCAGAGCTGAATAGCCGCTGACAGCAGACACAGACAGCCATGTAGCAGAGCTGAATAGCCGCTGACAGCAGACACAGACAGCCATGTAGCAGAGCTGAATAGCCGCTGACAGCAGACACAGACAGCCATGTAGCAGAGCTGAATAGCCGCTGACAGCAGACACAGACAGCCATGTAGCAGAGCTGAATAGCCGCTGACAGCAGCCACAGACAGCCATGTAGCAGAGCTGAATGGCAGATGACAGCAGACACAGACAGCGCCGCACTGTCAGAATGAACTCGGGTGAACTTCACCCGACTTCATTGTCATCCCGGCTCTGTCTGTGCCGCGTCCTGATTAGCGGTCACCAGTGAAGGATTCACCGGTGACCGCTAAACTCCTAAGTAACTGAATTGAGCAGCCCTCTCTCATACTCACCGATCCCCGGCGCGGCGCTGCACGGCATTCACACTGCTCCGGCGGCTTTTACTATTTTGAAAAAGCCGGTCGCCCATTAAACAATCTCATATTCCCTGCTTTCCCCGCCCACCGGCGCCTATGATTGGTTACAGTGAGACACGCCCCCACGCTGAGTGACAGGTGTCACACTGCACCCAATCACAGCAGCCGGTGGGCGTGTCTATACTGTGTAGTGAAATAAATAATTAAATAATTTAAAAAAACGGCGTGCTGTCCCCCCAATTTTAAAACCAGCCAGATAAAGCCATACGGCTGAAGGCTGGTATTCTCAGGATGGGGAGCCCCACGTTATGGGGAGCCCCCCAGCCTAACAATATCAGCCAACAGCCGCCCAGAATTGCCGCATACATTATATGCGACAGTTCTGGGACTGTACCCGGCTCTTCCCGATTTGCCCTGGTGCGTTGGCAAATCGGGGTAATAAGGAGTTATTGGCAGCCCATAGCTGCCACTAAGTCCTAGATTAATCATGTCAGGCGTCTATGAGACACCCTCCATGATTAATCTGTAAATTACAGTAAATAAACACACACACCCGAAAAATCCTTTATTAGAAATAAAAAAACACTAACATATACCCTGGTTCACCACTTTAATCAGCCCAAAAAAGCCCTCCATGTCCGGCGGAATCCGGGATGCTCCTGCGTCGCTTCCAGCTCTGCTGCATGGAGGTGACAGGAGCTGCAGAAGACACCGCTGCTCCGGTCACCTCCACACAGCAACTGAAGACAGCCGCGCGATCAGCTGAGCTGTCACTGAGGTTACCCGCTGTCACTGGATCCAGCGGTGGCCGCGGGTAACCTCAGTGACAGCTCAGCTGATCGCACTACTCACCGCCGCTCCTCTCACCTCCACGCAGCAACTGAGGTGAGTAGCACGATCAGCTGAGCTGTCACTGAGGTTACCCGCGGCCACCGCTGGATCCAGTGACAGCGGGTAACCTCAGTGACAGCTCAGCTGATCGCGCGGCTGTCTGCACTTGCTGCGTGGAGGTGATAGGAGCGGCGGTGTCTTCTGCAGCTCCGGTCACCTCCATGCAGCAGCGCTGGAAGCGACGCTGGAGCATCCTGGATTCCGCTGGACATGGAGGGCTTTTTGGGGCTGATTAAAGTGGTTAACCAAGGAATGTGTTTGTGTTTTTTATTTCTAATAAATGATTTTTTCGGGTGTGTGTGTGTTTATTTACTGTAATTTACAGATTAATCATGGAAGGTATCTCGGGGAGACGCCTGACATGATTAATCTAGGATTTAGTGGCAGCTATGGGCTGCCAATAACTCCTTATTACCCCGATTTGCCAACGCACCAGGGGAAATCGGGAAGAGCTGGGTACAGTCCCAGAACTGTCGCATATAATGTATGCGGCAATTCTGGGCGGCTGTTGGCTGATATTGTTAGGCTGGGGGGCTCCCCATAACGTGGAGCTCCCCATCCTGAGAATACCAGCCTTCAGCCGTATGGCTTTATCTGGCTGGTTTTAAATTTGGGGGGGACCGCACGCCGTTTTTTTAAATTATTTAATTATTTATTTCACTACACAGTGTAGACACGCCCACCGGCTGCTGTGATTGGGTGCAGTGTGACACCTGTCACTCAGCGTGGGGGCGTGTCTCACTGTAACCAATCATAGGCGCCGGTGGTCGGGGAAAGCAGGGAATACGAGATTGTTTAATGGGCGGCCGGCTTTTTCAAAACAGTAAAATCCGCCGGAGCAGTGTGAACGCCGTGCAGCGCCGGGGATCGGTGAGTATATGAGAGAGGGGGATAGACTGACATGGACAGAGCGAGAGGGACAGAGATAGTGACCGACTGACAGAGATTAGTGAATGACAGACATTGTGAGGCGCTTCAGCTTTTCAGCTGCGCTCTGAAGCGGACCTTTTTTAAGCTGCGGTGCAGAGCGCACACCTGCGCACATAGCATCAGACACCAAAATCGTTTTCGAAAATAGTTTTTCATTTATAGACAGATTTATATAAAGTTAAAAAAACCCTTCAGTTGGATACAGTATATATTGTGTCGTGAATGATGGAGACATTGTCAGGATGGAATCTCCTGAAGCTTCGGAGCCATCGCCCTCATCATCAGGGTCTTCGGGTGGGGAGGAGGTGGGGGGGTGTAATCCCATTTCCCACCATCATCACTTTTATGTCTCAATTCCTTTAAAGGGAAATGTCACAATTTTACTGGAAATGAAGAACATAATTAATTAACAGAAACCATTTACACATTTTCCCGTTTTTTAGCCGCTGCACGTGGTTTTCTTTTCTTTTTTTCTTTCTTCTTCCCAGAACTTCGTTATCACAAATCCTGCATTTCGGGAAGAAAAGCCCAAACTGGGGAACAGATCGTTATTGTGGGGCTCAAAGTCACCTGGAATCTGTCAGCGAGAACGAGGTGGGCGAGGCGAGGCCAGATGTTCCAGAAGTGTCTATTGTTTGCTCCTGACGCCATGTTTGAGTCATATTAGAAGGAAGGTAGCGGAGGACGAGGGAATAAAACAAGATTAATAGATGTTTTGCTGCAGCAGCGGAGGGTGGGGGTTATTGTTGTGTGCAGCAGCTGCGGTGCCTTGTGCCACTCACCGAGGCCTCACGATTGGGACGTTCGCATCATAGATGAGAGAAGTAACAACACATTGTGCAACAGGAGAGCATTACCGAGATTCGAGGTCATTGTGCCCAAATCGACCTGCGCGAGTTCACACGGGCACTATCACTTATGCAATCCATCGCCGTGCACCAGGGCGTAATGTGAAACACGTGGGCCCCAATGCACAATGTTCTGCAGGGCCACAACCAGCTTTAATAGTATTGTACTTTATATGGGTCAATGGGACTGTTTGGGTCTCACTATTCTCCAGGGATCTGGTGCAACTACACCCCCTGCTCACACTACAGGTACACCCCAGTACATACGAGACAGTGGTGTCCTAGCCTCTCCTTACCCATATAAGCAGTGTCTGTGCCCCCTTCACATGAGCACAGAGTGGCACAGTCTATTAGGATTATTCCAATTTTAAAAATTGATGATATTCAATATTTAGGACCCAGAGCTGAAAAACAGAGGAGAGCACGAAAAATATGAATACAGTTTGGTGATGGGTCCAAATATTTTTCTGGTCTGTGATCTTATATCAATATTTGGGTCTAGTCTAGGATCTGATATCAATATGGGGACTGGTCTGGGGTCTGATAATTAGGGGTCTAGTCTAGGTTCTGATATCAATATGGGGACTGGTCTGGGGTCTGATAATTAGGGGTCTAGTCTAGGTTCTGATATCAATATGGGGACTGATCTGGGGTCTGATAATTGTATAGGGGTCTAGTCTAGGATCTAATATTAATATGGGGACTGGTCTGCAGTCTCATTGTATAGGGGTCTACTGTAGAATCAGATATCAATATGGGGACTGGTCTGGGGTCTGATAATTATCTAGGGGTCTACTGTAGAATCTGATATCAAAATGGGGACTGGTCTGCAGTCTCATTGTATAGGGGTCTACTGTAGAATCAGATATCAATATGGGGACTGGTCTGCAGTCTCATTGTATAGGGGTTTAGTGTGGTATCTGATATCAATATGGGGACTGGTCTGGGGTCTGTATAGGGGTCTACTGTAGAATCAGATATCAATATGGGGACTGGTCTGGGGTCTGATAATTATCTAGGGGTCTACTGTAGAATCTGATATCAAAATGGGGACTGGTCTGAGGTCTGTATAGGGGTCTACTGTAGAATCAGATATCAATATGGGGACTGGTCTGCAGTCTCATTGTATAGGGGTCTAGTGTGGGATCTGATATCAATATGGGGACTGGTCTGGGGTCTGATAATAATATAGGGGTGTAGTGAAGGATCTGATATCAATATGGGGACTGGTCTGGGGTCTGATTGTATAAGGGGTCTAGTGTAAGATCTGATATCAATATGGGGTCTGTTCTGAGGCTAATATTTATATAGAGGTCTGGTGTAAGGTCTGATGTTTTTTGGATTTGGAATGGGGTGTAATATTTGGCTGGAGGGTCTAGTGTTTGGTATGATGTTAATATCTGGTCTGGGATCTAATATTTATGTGAGGGTCTATTTTGCAGTCTGACATTCTAGGGGGCTTAAAAATACATAGTGGGCCACAATATATTTTATGGGTCTGGTCTGATATTATTTTGGTGCTTTAGTCTGTGGAGGATATAAAAGAAGAAGAATTTTTAAGGGGTTCAGTCGGAGAAATCACATTAACATCTGGGGTCCACGTCTGCGTGCTGGATGCTGAATTGTCTTTTTTTATTACGTTATTTATGTTTTTGTTTAAAATTACAATAAAAATTATATATAAAGAAAAACATCCGGGTTCAAATATATGTAGCCATGTTCTTTTAAATTAAGTGCACTCATGTCTTTGCCGCACTGCTCAGTACCACGCTGTCTGCTTTAATCTGGGGGGTGCTGTGTTTGGGCTTATGCAGTTTTCATTGTATAGATGACCTCTGATATTATATATGACCTCTGATGTTATATACAGTCAGGGCCAGAAATATTTGGACAGTGACACAAGTTTTGTTATTTTAGCTGTTTACAAAAACATGTTCAGAAATACAATTCTATATATAATATGGGCTGAAAGTGCACACTCCCAGCTGCAATATGAGAGTTTTCACATCCAAATCGGAGAAAGGGTTTAGGAATCATAGCTCTGTAATGCATAGCCTCCTCTTTTTCAAGGGACCAAAAGTAATTGGACAAGGGACTCTAAGGGCTGTAATTAACTCTTAAGGCGTCTCCCTCATTAACCTGTAATCAATGAAGTAGTTAAAAGGTCTGGGATTGATTACAGGTGTGTGGTTTTGCATTTGGAAGCTGTTGCTGTGACCAGACAACATGCGGTCTAAGGAACTCTCAACTTAGGTGAAGCAGAACATCCTGAGGCTGAAAAAAAAGAAAAAATCCATCAGAGAGATAGCAGACATGCTTGGAGTAGCAAAATCAACAGTCGGGTACATTCTGAGAAAAAAAGAATTGACTGGTGAGCTTGGGAACTCAAAAAGGCCTGGGCGTCCACGGATGACAACAGTGGTGGATGATCGCCGCATACTTTCTTTGGTGAAGAAGAACCCGTTCACAACATCAACTGAAGTCCAGAACACTCTCAGTGAAGTAGGTGTATCTGTCTCTAAGTCAACAGTAAAGAGAAGACTCCATGAAAGTAAATACAAAGGGTTCACATCTAGATGCAAACCATTCATCAATTCCAAAAATAGACAGGCCAGAGTTACATTTGCTGAAAAACACCTCATGAAGCCAGCTCAGTTCTGGAAAAGTATTCTATGGACAGATGAGACAAAGATCAACCTGTACCAGAATGATGGGAAGAAAAAAGTTTGGAGAAGAAATGGAACGGCACATGATCCAAGGCACACCACATCCTCTGTAAAACATGGTGGAGGCAACGTGATGGCATGGGCATGCATGGCTTTCAATGGCACTGGGTCACTTGTGTTTATTGATGACATAACAGCAGACAAGAGTAGCCGGATGAATTCTGAAGTGTACTGGGATATACTTTCAGCCCAGATTCAGCCAAATGCCGCAAAGTTGATCGGACGGCGCTTCATAGTACAGATGGACAATGACCCCGAGCATACAGCCAAAGCTACCCAGGAGTTCATGAGTGCAAAAAAGTGGAACATTCTGCAATGGCCAAGTCAATCACCAGATCTTAACCCAATTGAGCATGCATTTCACTTGCTCAAATCCAGACTTAAGACGGAAAGACCCACAAACAAGCAAGACCTGAAGGCTGCGGCTGTAAAGGCCTGGCAAAGCATTAAGAAGGAGGAAACCCAGCGTTTGGTGATGTCCATGGGTTCCAGACTTAAGGCAGTGATTGCCTCCAAAGGATTCGCAACAAAATATTGAAAATAAAAATATTTTGTTTGGGTTTGGTTTATTTGTCCAATTACTTTTGACCTCCTAAAATGTGGAGTGTTTGTAAAGAAATGTGCCAATTCCTACAATTTCTATCAGATATTTTTGTTCAAACCTTCAAATTAAACGTTACAATCTGCACTTGAATTCTGTTGTAGAGGTTTCATTTCAAATCCAATGTGGTGGCATGCAGAGCCCAACTCGCCAAAATTGTGTCACTGGCCAAAGATTTCTGGACCTAACTGTATGACCTCTGATTTTATATGTGACCTCTGATATTATATATGACCTCTGATGTTATATATGACCTCTGATGTTATACAGTATGTGACCTCTGATGTTATACAGTATGTGACCTCTGATGTTATATGTGACCTCTGATACTATATATGACCTCTGATGTTATATGTGACCTTTGATGTTATATGTGACCTTTGATGTTATATGGGACCTTTGATGTTATATGTGACCTTTGATGTTATATGTGACCTCTGATACTATATATGACCTCTGATACTATATATGACCTCTGATACTATATATGACCTCTGATACTATATATGACCTCTGATTTTACATATGACCTCTGGTTTTGTATATGACCTCTGATATTATTTATGATTACTGATTCTTGATACTTTGTGTTCTGGGCCGTTCGATGTTATTCTTTTCCTCCATCGGATCCATATGACTGACCATGGACCGCTGTTCTCCGGCACGTGGCACCGTCGCCCGCACCCGCTGATTTCATACCATGTTGCTATTACCAGGATTCCACCCAGTGATTAGCTTCCACGTTTAGTCCATACTGACAAACACCCCAGTCCTGTTGTCAGGGAGTGATGTTCCTGTGGTTGTCAGCTGCAATCTGTCGGGATTACACAATATCTATTAGACCAGAGGCCATGATTAGCGCTGGAGTGTGCTCAGCCCCTGAAATGCTCCAGGCCGCCTCCATCATTACAGGGAAAAGTTTATGAAAACTTTTTAAACTTTTTGATTGTACAAAGAATGTAATAAAAGTGACATTTGCCTTTCAGGTATGTGCGGGGAGGATTCCTGGAGTACGGGGAGTCCCGAGCGATATCAGACATTTATAAAGCCCGTGCAGGGTCTCTGATCACCCATGCGGCAAAAAACATTTCTAGCTATCAGCAAAAAAACCCCATCATCTCCTGGGTCGCTCTGCGCTCCGTGTGTCTTATCCTCATGGGTGACCTCCACGCTTTGCCACCACTGCAGCAGCCAATAGAGGTCACCTCCAAACATTCTTTGTGGCTCCTGGATGACGCCGCTCAGTCCCCGTCACTCTCTACTTTCTGCTGCAGCGATGACGAGCCAACACAAGGATATGTGACCGCTGCAGCCAATCACTGACCTCAGCAGTGACGGGAGAGCGAGGAGCGTCAGAATGGGACGGACGAGGGATCAGTCAGGGGAGATTTGCTTTTTTTTTCCCACTATTTTAACCCATTTTGGGATTTATAAATTGAAGAGATTAATTTTTAATTCCAGGTATTTTATTTATTTTTTTTCTTAAAGGAGAAAGGCTCTTTAAATTCCACACGACAACCACGGGACGATTCCTGAGCAATTGAACCTATGCGGTTTCTCCTTAATTTTAGAGGGATTTGTTAATTATAAGCTCGGATGCAGCAGACATTACGGCTCCAGAAACCCCGGAGTGCAGTAAAATTGCACTGAGATCTGCACAGTTTGAGTCAATTCTCTCTAATGAGTCGAATGCTGAAGGTTAAAGACTATTGTTAGTAAAAAATAAATAAATAGGCAACTTTGTAACGATTTAATGAAAAATCCGCCCCCGTTTTCTGTACACAGCTCCTATGCAGACCTATGTGTCGCCATGGTTCAGCTATTAAACCTTCATTTGCAATAATAAACTTTATGCAAAAATTTGTGCTGCAGTCTCAGAAAACCAACAGGTTATACCCCACCCCCAATTAGACCCCTCACCATATACATTATATAGTAACTGCCCATAGCCACATACCACAGCACTGGGGGGGTTAATAATAGTGACCACCTGCTATTATTTATTTAAAGGGACGCTCTACCTTTCCTTACTTTCTTCCCCATAGACAGTATATGGGGAAATGCTGCTTCTTTATAACACATTTTAATTTCTTTTTATTCCGCTTCCTCTTCTTAACTGGAAACCATCAGCAAGGAGTTGGGTGAGGACGTGTCTTCTGACTATATCAATCAAATATGTAAATGAACTTTAGGGGTCTGGTTGCTAGAGCTCCATGAATTGGAGGGTTTACCTGCCCCTCTCCTAGTCTCCCAAAGTGCTCTCCATAACTTCCATTCATTTCAATGGACATTGCTCAAATATTCTATTACATCTTCTGTGTCTATCAGGACCTATTGAAGCACGGCTTGACACGTGTGAAACGGCCATCGTCCGGATGTTCCCCGCTCCCCCTTCCCTGCACCCGCAATTTTGAGATCTTATGGATTTAAAGTAAAGAATTGTGGACACAAATGGTGAGTGCTGCTGCTTCACGTCTTTCTAGTTTTGCATTGTCGTGAGTTTTTACTCTGTGCAGCGCACCGCCCATAGTCCTTCCCTGTAGGCCACAGACTTTTTTCACTGATGTGTTAAAAACGCATCCGTCCCTCCGTGTGTCGTGATTCATGGCACACGTGTGTTCTCCATGTGCTATACGTGATCAGTGATAGCACATGGAGATCGGGTATTCCAATCTCACCTGTCCCCGCTCCTGCTCTCCGTGGTGCTGAATCTACAGCTCTGCTGTGACCGGCCGCTGCTGTGTCACTGCTGCTGCTACTTCCGGGTCTCGGTGCAGTGCATATTCATGAGAGTAATTAGCTGGCTAGGAAGCAGCAGACAGCATCGGCCGAACAAAGCATCGCTGAAGAGAGACGATGCATTTTTTATTTTTATCCCCTCATTTCTTATGATTTGGGGTCTGGAGAGACCTCCCAGCACAGAAGATGCCAGTCAGTGCGCTCTCACATTGGGCTGAATATGATTCTGCAGATCCATTCAAATGGACTTGATGGATTCATTGCTCTAAGTGACCAGATGACAGTAAAACAGCCCCATGAAGGCAAATATGGTGGAAAGTGATCAGTGTCAGACAGCTACTTCCTTTATCAAGGAATAAGTCTCAGCCCGCCGGTCACTGACACTTTGTTCCCCTCCTGACGTCCTTTTGACTCTCAGGGCTCCTCGAGTGATTGATATTGTCTGAGTTGGTCTTCATCCATCTTGGTGCTGATCGTCCACTTCTTCTCCGGTCTTTACTGTTGAGCGGGGCTTATAATGAGTCGAGTTTAGATAAAGCTTCAGTCTGGTCATTGGTCTTTCGAGCAGAAGATCCATTTCCTTCCACCATCCTGAAGATTCTCAGACATCTTCACCAACCCCAACGTCTAGTGGAGGCGTCTTCTCTCCAGATTTCCATCCAGAGGATTCTCATCTTTGGTCTCAAGATAAGGATCAATTCTGAAATGTAATGGAAACATCCTAATGACGAGCCCTGACTCTGGAGCCCCGGAGGCAGCAGCGGGAGATGGTGACCCCAACACTCAATCAATCATTCCCAACCCCCCATTATCCAGAACTTCTTTTACTTTTCTTTCCCCCTCAGCCCTGAATGGGTTACTATTACCAATAGCATGAAACAAAGAGCTGAATGTTTGGTGTTGTGATTTGCGCACATTGTTGGGGCCTCTGCTCGGAGAGCGCGGCTCGGGGTCTGGAAATCTCTGCCACTTCCTAAATCTCCCCTTTGTCTGCACGGGACGTGTAATGTGAGGCCGGGGCTTGGAAGGTGCCCGTGAGGTGCGAGGTGCGGGGAAGTGCAACTGCAGGAGGATCATAAAATCTGCAGATGTTTGGGCGAAACCAGCGGAAATCTGCTCAGAAAACTCATTCCATATAAAAACAAAGCGCAAACCCCCAATTCTAGGGGATCGTCCTCCAGACACTACCAGAAAGGGACAAGAGCAAGGCGCCACCCCCAGATATCTGCTCCTCCGCAGCTCGAAAGTCACTGATCTCCAGACTCCTCCGAGGAACCGAGGAACCTCAGCACTTACACTTCATTATAGTATAGGAAAGTGAGAAAAGGGGAGACCCCCAGAGTCCAGGTCACCACTGATTCATATTGCCCTAAAATACAGCTCTGGAGTATAATACATGCACAGTGACTGCACCAGCAGAATACGGAGTGCAGCTCTGGAGGATAATACAGGAGGTAACTCAGGATCAGTAATGTAATGTATGTACACAGTGACTGCACCAGCAGAATAGTGAGTGCAGCTCTGGAGTATAATACAGGAGGTAACTCAGGATCAGTAATGTAATGTATGTACACAGTGACTGCTCCAGCAGAATAGTGAGTGCAGCTCTGGAGTATAATACAGGAGGTAACTCAGGATCAGTAATGTATGTACACAGTGACTGCAGCAGCAGAATAGTGAGTGCAGCTCTGGAGTATAATACAGGAGGTAACTCAGGATCAGTAATGTATGTACACAGTGACTGCACCAGCAGAATAGTGAGTGCAGCTCTGGAATATAATACAGGAAGTAACTCAGGATCAGTAATGTAATGTATGTACACAGTGACTGCACCAGCAGAATAGTGAGTGCAGCTCTGGAGTATAATACAGGAGGTAACTCAGGATCAGTAATGTAATGTATGTACACAGTGACTGCACCAGCAGAATAGTGAGTGCAGCTCTGGAGTATAATAAAGGAGGTAACTCAGGATCAGTAATGTAATGTATGTACACAGTGACTGCACCAGCAGAATAGTGAGTGCAGCTCTGGAGTATAATACAGGATGTAACTCAGGATCAGTAATGTAATGTATGTACACAGTGACTGCACCAGCAGAATAGTGAATGCAGCTCTGGGGTATAATACAGGATGTAACTCAGGATCAGTAATGTAATGTATGTACACAGTGACTGCATCAGCAGAATAGTGAGTGCAGCTCTGGAGTATAATACAGGATGTAACTCAGGATCAGTACAGGATCAGTAATGTAATGTATGTACACAGTGACTGCACCAGCAGAATAGTGAATGCAGCTCTGGGGTATAATACAGGATGTAACTCAGGATCAGTAATGTAATGGATGTACACAGTGACTGCATCAGCAGAATAGTGAGTGCAGCTCTGGAGGAGAATACAGGAGGTAACTCAGGATCAGTAATGTAATGCAGTTTATGAATATAATCAGGCAATTTATGTTGATGGAGATTAAATTACTTTTATATGAGATTTCCCCTTTAAGGCTCAGGACTCGATCACTATGCCTTGTGCACACAGGGCTCTGCAGCTATTGCGCACAGTCAGCTCAGTGCGGCCCCCGCTAATATATAAATCTGGTTCTCATTCAATAATTAAACCGACTTTCATGTTGATTATTTACTTAATTATTGAACCTTTTCGCCCTGGAATCCTGGACTCGGGCGGCTCAGCGCTCTGTAACCCGGGGCCTCGCGCCAATCCGGCTGCCAGTGATGAGGCGACACTGCAATGACAATAACAAGCGTAATATGTAGCTGCCCCCAATAATCCGGCAACACTGTGAGGGAATATAAAGGGTTAAATACATAAAAGTATCCGAATCCAGTGGGATCATCATCAAAGCTGCCTCTGAGCTGTGCTCGGTCATGTTTAATCTAGCAGAAGATATAGCACATTTCCTCCAGTCTGACACCAGAGATCCTGATGGGCATTGGATGTATTGTAGCTTATATTCTGGATTACTGGATGGTCATTGACTTCTAAAAGGTTAATATCCTGCAGGACAACAGTATTAAAGAGGCTGTCAGGAATCAGAAAAACAAAGCTGCTTCCAAAAACAGCGCCACTCCGGCTCACAGGTCGAGTGTGGTACCGCAGCTATTTATCAAATGGAACTCGGATGCAATACCAGAGACAACCAGTGGACAGGTGTGGCGCTGTTCCTGGAGGAAAGCCGCTGCATTTCTCTATTTCTGGAAGCCTCTTTAAGAACTGGTACATTTTCTTCAATATTATCAATACACAGCAACAATCCATATTGAGTAAAAGGAAACCTGTCCGGATTATGCTGAAAGGCATTGGACAGGGGATTATGTGAAGGAGACCCTTTAATTAGGAATCTATTATAATGGGCTACCTATAGAGATAGATTCCAGATCACGGGGTGACTTAGGCTAGTTTCACACTTGCGTTCAGCGCCTTCCGTCACTATGGAGAATAGCGCAGTCCGTTAACGCACTGCGCTATTCTCCATAGACTTGTATGGACGACGCACTGTAGCGCAAGTGTCTGCGTTGCATCCGCTGGACGACGCAGCGTCGTTATTTTGACGCTGCGTCGGGCGGATGGAACGCAGCATGTAACGTTTTTCTGCGCTTGGCGGAGTGTCAAAAAAACGCAACCTGCAGGAATCCGTTAAGCGTCCGTTGTTTTTATAATGGACGCCTATGGTGGCGGATTCCGTTAGAATGCGTCATTTGACGGATTCCGTTAACGCAGCTGTCTTTACACAACTGCGCATGCTCAGATGTGTAAAGTCAAGGGAAAAAAACTACAACGGATTGTGTTATTTTGTACGATCTGTAGCATGCGCTGTGCCACTATATGCAACGCATCCGTTACACAACGCAATGCTACGGATCCCGTCCAACGCAAGTGTGAAACTAGCCTTAGGCTGAGTTCACACATCCAGTAATCATCTATTAGAACGGATCCAGCACACAAAAATTGATTTCTGCAGGATCCGTTTTTTTAACATTGGAGTCTATGGAAATTGGATCTGTTAACGGATTATATTAATCTTCCATTTGAAACTGATGCAGTTAGAAAAAAACTGATCCTTTACAAATACAAGAAAACGGATGGAGAAATAGCGATCAGTGAATGGGTCCTTTAAAAATCAATTTATTCAAAATGGACAATAAAATTGTGTTTGCAGAACTTTTTCCAACGGATCTCTGCTGGATCTGTTCTAACAGATGATTACTGGATGTGTGAACTCAGTCTTTATATAGTTACACAGGATCTCACAAAAGTGAGTACACCCCACACATTTTTGTAAATATTTTATTACATCTCTTCCTGGGACATCGCTGTTGATCTGACCCTGTGATACAATGTACAGTGTCAGTGCGCAGCTTGTATACAATGTACAGTGTCAGTGTGCAGCTTGTATACAATGTGCAGTGTCAGTGCGCAGCTTGTATACAATGTGCAGTGTCAGTGTGCAGCTTGTATACAATGTACAGTGTCAGTGCGCAGCTTGTATAACAGTGTAAATAACTCATCACAGCCATTAATGTCTAAACCACTGGAAACAAAAGTGAGTGCACCCGTAAGGCTAGTTTCACACTTGCGTTGTTTTGACGCAAACGGAATCCGTCACTAATGTAGTACAGTTCATTTATTTAAATTGGAAGCGCGTTACTATGGCGCGTGTGTGTGTCATGCAGTACCCGCTTGTGTCCACACGATGTCGCGCTTCCACTGTAAATAAATGAACTGTACTGTATTTGTAACGGAGCCCGAATCCGTTAAAATAGCGCAAATGTGAAACAGCCCTAAGTGAAAATGGCCAAATTGTGCCCAATTATCCATTTTCCCTGCCTAGTGTCATGTGACTCATTAGTGTTACAAGGTCTCAGGTGTGACTGAAGGAGCAGGTGTGTTACATTTGGGGTTATCGCTCCCACAGTCAAATACTGGTCACTGGATGTTATGCATGGCTCCTCATGGCCAA